>NC_048222.1:17457471-17460217 GCF_002007445.2 Ailuropoda melanoleuca | reverse complement strand
AATCTCTCCTTTATCCTGAAATGTTTCTCAAAGCTTGTCAACATACCACCTGCTTCTAAGTCCCTGGGGTGCTTCTTTAAATGCAAGGCCCCACAACTGTGTTTCTGAATTGGACCCTGCAGAAGTAGGGATGGGGATGCGCGTATTTGTACATCCACCCGCCCTGTTTCTGCCCTTCCGAATCTCCGTGGGAATCTCTGTCCACAGGTCTCATCCCAGGCCGCTGTGAGAAGTACTCATAATGAATATCTAGCATACAGGACTAAACTTCTTTTTCTGATTTCTTTCCCCTCAGGGTCCCTTCCCCTCAGTGTCTTACTGTGTGACTTTTAAAAAGTATTCATAGGTATGATAATTTATAGTGTCCCTCTTCTGGATAACATGGCTGCATTTTATCAGGATCTTTTTGTTCCTTAATTCATCATTTTTGGAATTATTTATATTTTTTAAGAATTTATTGAATTATTTAATTGAGAGAGAGAGCTTGTGAATGAGTGGGGGGAGGGGTAGAAGGAGAGGGACAAGCAGACTCCTCACTGAACAGGGAGCTGGTGGTCCAGGGACTCAATCCCAGGGCCCTGAGATCATGACCTGAGCTGAAATCAAGAGTCGGTCGCTTAACTGACTGAGCCACTCAGGTGCCCCTACGTTGGGCATTTCTTTAAGAAATAAATAAATAATAGGTTTAAGAAGGGATGGGTTAAACGTAGTTAAACTTAGCAAAATATCTTGACCTCAGATCTTGTTTGGGCCTTTAATATAGGTACATATGTTAGGAACCTTCAAATGGGGGTTTCTTAAATGCACTTGATAGGAAACTTTGTTGTCCTGAAGAATTTCATGAAATTTGTGTTTCAAATAACAAACTGGAAAATACTGCTTAATTCATTAGGAATATTAAAAGGGAAATGGGAATCCTGGAAGCACTGTGGCAAGTGGGCTGTGGCATAAGGGATGTTTGATGGCTCTTAGATGTTACATCTATGTGACTTTATTATACTCATGGAGCATTCTGTATTTATGGAGGAAAAATAGTCTAATACCTGAGGAATGAAGAATACATGTGTCTTAGTCTGTTTGGGCTGCTGTAACAAAAAATAGTATATACTGGGTGGTTTAGAAACAACAGGAATTTATTTCTTACAGTTCCAGAGGCTGGAAGATCCAGGATGAACTCATTGGTGGATTTGGTGTCTGATGAGGACACATTTTCTCATTTACGGATGTCTGTTTTCTGGCTGTGTCTTCACATGGCAGAAGAGTGGGGGAGCTCTCTGGGGTCCCTTTTATAAGGATCCACCTTCATGACCTAATCATCTCCCAAAGATGCCCCCCCTTCCAAATACCATCACACTGGGGACTAGGTTTCAAAATATGATTTTGGGAGAGGCATAAATATTCAGTCTCTAGCAACATGTTTGAGAATTTTGTATTTACACCAAATGGATTCACACTACCAGAAAATATTTTCCGGGCAATATTGTATTTGTTAAGAAAAATAAGAGTTGGAACTGCAAATCTAAATAATATATCTANTCAGTCTCTAGCAACATGTTTGAGAATTTTGTATTTACACCAAATGGATTCACACTACCAGAAAATATTTTCTGGGCAATATTGTTTTTGTTAAGAAAAATAAGAGTTGGAACTGCAAATCTAAATAATATATCTACTTTTTAAGGAACCTCCATACTGTTTTCCAGAGTGGCTGTACCAACTTGCATTCCCACTAACAGTGTAAGAGGGTTCTCCTTTCTCCACATCCTCTCCAACATTTGTTGTTTCCTGCCTTGTCCATTTTTGCCATTCTAACTGGTGGAAGGTGGTATCTCAATATGGTTTTGATTTGAATATCCCTGATGGCTAATGATGTCAAACATTTTTTCATGTGTCTGTTAGGCTTTTGTATGACTTCTTTGGAGAAATACCTGTTCGTGTTTTGCCCATTTTTGGACTTATTTGGTTTTTGGGTGTTGAGTTTGAGAAGTTCTTTATAGATCTTGGATACCAGCCCTTTATCTGTAGTGTCATTTGCAAATATCTTCTCTCATTCTATGGGTTGCCTTTTTGTGTTGACTGTTTCCTTTGCTGTGCAGAAGCTTTTTATCCTGCTGAATCCCAAAAGTTCATTTTTGCTGTTGTTTCCCTTACCTTTGGAGACGTGTCTTGAAAGAAGTTACTGTGGCTGATGTTGAAGAGGTTGCTGCCTATGTTCTCCTCTAGGATTTTGATGGAATCCTGTCTCACATTGAAGTCTTTCATCCATTTAGACTTTATCTTTGTGTATGGTGTAAGAGAATGGTCGAATTTCATTCTTCTGTGTATAGCTAGAGCTACACTATGACCCAGCAATTGCACTACTGGGTATTTACAACAAAGATACAGATGTAGTGAAAGGAAGGGGCACATGCACCCCAATGTTCATAGCAGCAATGTCCACAATAGCCAAACTGTGGAAGGGGCTGAGATGCCCTTCAACAGATGAACGGATTAAGAAGTTGTCGTCCATATATACAATGGAATATTACGCAGCTATCAGAAAGAACGAGTTCTCAACATTTGCTGCAACATGGACGGCACTGGAGGAGATAATGCTAAGTGAAATAAGTCAAGCAGAGAAAGACAATTATCATATGATTTCTCTCATCTATGGAACATAAGAACTAGGAGGATCGGTAGGGGAAGAAAGGGATAAAGAAAAGGGGGGTAATCAGAAGGGGGAATGAAACATGAGAGACTATGGACT
>NC_048222.1:17453336-17457368 GCF_002007445.2 Ailuropoda melanoleuca | reverse complement strand
CGCAACTAATGAATCATCGAACTTTACATCAAAAACCGGGGATGTACTGTATGGTGACTAACATAATATAATAAGAAAATATTAAAATAAAAAAACAAAAACAAAAAAAAAATATAGTGATTATAATTATCTCCAAAGTGTTCCAGAAAAAAAAAGAAAACTAAGATCTTAAATAACTTGGATATATCCAAAATAACTTAAAGAGACTATATGTCTTTCTTTAAAGAAACTGTGTTTCTTCCTTTACTAAAAAAAAAAAAAAAAAGTGTGTGTGTATGTTTGTGTGTGTGTGTGTGTAAACACATCTATATATAGTCTGCAAGGCCTTTGAAATGTGGTTTTGCTCTGCACATCTCCAAAGCTAGAACTTCTGGATCCTACCTTGATATGTGAGAGCATGTTCTCCAGATACTATTTACCACAGTTTATTGCTTTGGGACAAATATTACATATAATCTTTCTTTCTCTTCATTTTAAATAAAATGTCTACAGTATAGACAAGGCAAATGAAAAGAATTATGTTAGAATCTTGTGGATTGCAATTTTTTTTTATACTCCAAGTAGAAAACTGATAGAATGGAATTATTAAACTAAGATTCATCTTAATTGGTCACTTTGGCATTGATTCTGCTTTAACTATTTGAAATAAGCTATCTTCTATCCAACAGATCTAAAAAACCAGATGTGGTTTCATAGCACATAAAAAAGATGAAAGTCAATGTTACGTTCTTTTCTGATCTGAGTTTAAAAGAACATTTCAAGGTATGTGGCATATGGTTTAGTGTCAGGCATTGCAAGTATATTGATCACATAGGCACTTTGCTGTGGCTCTTGCAGGATTTCTGGTTCCAAGTGTGCAAAATTTGCCTTCCACATCCATTTATTTTGGTGTCATGCTCCATTGAGGTCAGGTATCCAGCCTCATCTACTCATCAAAGCTTTCAAGCCTATATCAGCTGAAGTAGGAATGCATTATTTTCTTGGCTCAGTCACTTGGAAATGCCTCTAGCACCTGAATGGTCAACTGTGCCAAATACAGCTTCTCTTTAATCCTTGCATGAAGGTGTGTATTAACGTCATTGGAGCTTTCTCTCTCTTTTTTTTCTTTTTCAAGTTCCTACTTTACTTTTATCTTTGTCACATTTATTTCAGATTTATTGTTCCCAAATGTTGCTCTTGGAACGCCATCATTGATTAAAATAGAAGAAATACCCTGCTTAAGAATATATTTAAAGACGAATCTAAAAAATGCATTTAGTATTATTTTTGCCATAAACAGGCTATACTTATGAAGTAAATGAAAATGCCATGAGCTTTGGCCAGAAAACACATGCCATTTCCCCAAGTAGAAAATGTCTCTTCTTTTGCTGCTTTTTTTTTTGAAATATTAAAATGTGAACATTTCTTGCCTTATTCATGGTCCAGCTATTGAGTTGTGTATGGTTCAGCTAAGATAAAATGTATACTTATTGTTCTTTTATATATCAGTTAATAAAAAATTAAAGCCATTAAAACTGTAGCATTTAGACAAGAAAGAACGATATTTTTTTAATGTCACACTCAAAACCACATCTCTTTTAATCAACATCTGTTCTGTGTTAAGCTGCCTATAAAATCTGGTGCCCTGTTGACAGTGGAAGATGAAAACAAACAAACAGGAAAACTACAAAAGGCATGGTTTTAACATCAAAGCAGAAAACCCCTGTTCTCTTCCTTTGGTATTTGAAAAACGTCTTTATTTTGACCCTAAACAATTGGATTTTCTCCCCATGGATCTTGATTTTGGAGCTGTGGATTAAGAAGACTTGCATGTGCGCTAAAACCTGAGAATAGAGGGAACTGACAATGAACAAGGACCTGTTTGACCACATTCAACCACTTGAGATTGTAAAACCTCCTTCACTGTTTGGGACAATCAGAAAACAGCACCACATCTGTTCATAGGTTAAACTCATGCTCCTTAGTTGCAGTGACGGGTACCATGCAGAAGGCAAACCAATCCCAGCCATTGTCTTATAACCCTGCAAATAAGGTAGTTCAAAGGTTTGGGATTATGGAGAATAAAAGAGAGAGCTCTCGGATTTTTTTTTTTTTTTTTTTTTTTTGTGGATGCTGGACCTTCGGAACATCTCTCCTTTTTTCTCATATCATTTAGGAATGGAGATCTAGATTTATCTTAATACTTTATGACTAACTGTGTCTATACTAAAAACAAAATAGAATTAATGCATGGATTGTCCCACATTAGAGTGTTGCTGCTTATGGATATGTCCACTGTATAGGGATTGAACTCATGAATGCCTGACATGGAGCAGTTTGCTATTTGTTTATTAACTCATCAGCATGTACTATTAGCCAGGTGCTGGGTACAGAGGTAAACAAATTTCAGTCTCTGGCCTCATGGAGCTGGTGCGAGAGAATGAACTAGTTGCTAACCACCCCCACTAAGGGCAGAAATAATAAAAGCATTTCTGTCCAGACTTTGGGAAGGGGTTGAGAAGATCTTTCCTTCCAATCATGATTTTTTTTCAGAAAGTAGTACATTTTTGTCTCACCGTATGACTGAGGGATTAGGGATTCACACAAGGGGTGCGGGAGGATAAATTAGCCACGAAAATGAATAATACATAGTGAGCATTGTTTTTTCAAAAATGCATATTTTAAGACATTGATTTTCTTTTCTGAAAACTTGCATTTCACTACACATTCATGAGATCAAATCCAACTCTAAATATTTGCAAAACACTCCCCATAAACCCCCAGTGGAATCACTTATAGGAGGACTCCAAATTTGTTCCTTTTAGCATCACTAAATTCAAAGGCTATTTTTTTTTTCTTTTCTAACTTCTTCCAAGTCTCTTTTGTAAAGACTTCTGTAGATTGCCAATAGGAAGGCTGTGGTGAACTCAGGTGTTTGGTATCTTTTTTGTTCAAAGAAATCCAAGAGAGCTTCCTGGAGGATAGCTGTGAGTGTCTATTAAACATAAAGGAGGGAGCATGGATTTTAGAGCTCCACTTCCAAGACTCTTTTCTCCTATAGTTTATGTCTTTTCATTTCTTTTCCTGAGATGAGATTTGTTCTTCTTATCTGTACATATCTATTATCAACATGAATTTGAGAGAGAACCATGGAAGAAGAGCATTTTTGAGGCAGGAGTTGTAGTCAGGAAAATCAGAGAAAGACAGAACACCTCCATGTTCTGTAGGGAAGTTGGAAGGTGGCAACAGAAGGGGAATGAAAGGTCAGAGGCACTCTGCATTGTTTTATTCACACGTTTCTTATTTCGTCCTTGAATCAGATCACTAATGGACTAACGGTACAATTGAGCTAGTTTACCCTTGCTGATTCATGTCCTCCAGCTCAGTGCCAGTAGGCGGGGAGTTTTGGTGCTATGAGAATAGTGACTGAAGAGGAGAAAGGAGAAGTATTTCACAGACCCTTAAGAGTCACTGGTATGGGACCTGTAAAAGTCACCTGTTCAAGACCAATAGCTGTAACCGAACTAACTGCACCAATCCTTTGGGATTTTTGAACTACTTCTTAAAATCACTGACCTCAAAGTTTATTGACTTCGGGGTGCATTGGAGTCACGCTCCGGCATCCACATTTACATTGTTCATGGAGGGCAACTCTGAGGAGCCACTCAGCCACCCAAAAAGATGTTTCTTTGTGAGGTGAGTATTTTCAGATCTTTCATGTAAAGCTCCAAGTGTGAAAATAGAAGAGATTATTTTACTGTAGCTTTTTCTTTTAATCATAAAAGGAAAGGAATTTAGTCCTGTTAAGACTATAGATACAGGTAAAGATGCAGATAAAAGTAGATATGAAGAGAGTATGCACGCTAAACATGAAAAATATCAAATCTGTGTTCACCTTTTTCACCTGTATATAAAACCCAGAGTCCTTCCCAGCTATTCTGAAAATTATTCAGATTATACAATTCCTCATTAATAAAGGGTCAGGAAAACTTAAAGTCATCATGAATAGCAAAAATCCTAATGAAACAGAAACCACATACCCACTTATTTCTC
>NC_048222.1:17436973-17453236 GCF_002007445.2 Ailuropoda melanoleuca | reverse complement strand
CCAAAGATCCCTTTTCACTTCCTCACTGTAATCCCAGTGGGTCGGTGCTTTGAATGTTACCATATCCAGAGGCAGAATCCGTGGGACTACTGGATTCTGCCTTTTGCTTGATTTACGGATAACTTCGGAGACCCCAATCCTGCTCAATGAGCCCCCGGGGATGGCGGAGCATTAAGAAGCAGAGTAGCGGGGCATTCTAAAACCAGCGCCCTGAGGACTGGAGGAAGGTGCTTCTGGGTAGAGACCAGGAGTCTTTAGCATTCACAGTGGCTGGACATCCCTGTAGGAGTCCTAAGGAACTCCGGAATAAGTCACAGCACCAGCAACCGTGCGCCTGACCTCCCGAGAGGGAATGAGTGACACCTGGTGTTTATCAGAGAATGACGGATGTGTCTGCGTTCAAGTGTCTGGCAAAACAAAGACAAAAGGAGTTCACAATTAGCTCTAAGTTCCTATGTTTGGAAAAGGCATTCACTTATCAAGTGAGATGAAACTCCTCACCAAGGGAAGTTTGCGCCAGCACGAAATGCAAACTGCGGTCTGGAATCCCCTGAGGAGGGAGCGTTCACACCATCCACCCTGTTTAGAACCCATTTGGGCAGAATGGGGCTGTATCAGACTTCAGGCCGAATTTATATTAGGAAACAGAGAGTGCAGTTTTTAATAAAAATAAAATAAAACTTAAATGGCACAGGAGTCTCCTTAGATTTAAAATGGTCCCCATAAAGTAACTTTTGATGATCTAATTGGAAATGAATCAGAACATATAGATTAAATTTCCTTGAAAAACACATTGTCTTTTGTATATTTTTTATTACATTTTCATTTCTAATATCCTGAAGTAGGCTCCAGAAAAAATTAAAAAGAAAGGAAGGGTAACGGAAACATGTATTCAGCTCTGAGCATGATGTTGTTTCATATTTTCAGTAAGAAAGAGAAATTGAAAAAAAATTAAGCTGGTATGAGTCTTGTTATACAATACATCCTGGGGACTTTGTCCTTGAAAACAGGATGGATTTGGATTATAACAGCAAAACAAAACAAAAACTGGTTAATGTATAAAATTCATGCACGATATTTTTAAAACATATAAATGACCCTCTTCATTAAAGGAACATACTTTCAAGAGATTCCTTTACATAATGGCACTTTTGAATACTATTGTATGATAGATTGAGATATAATTTCAACTTGAAACCAGGTTTCAAAAGGTAAAATAATGCTTACTAGAGGAATTTTCCTAATAAAATAATAATCATCAAAGGACTTTAAAAAGAGAGACTTATGGAAAAAAAAAGGGATGTATCATCAATATAGACAAAATGTTAACTCAGTTAAGGAACACTATGCATTATCTCAGGTTATCCCATAATGAGCATGTTGTGTTATCTATCATTATCTCTGTTTTACAGAATGGAAATCTAAGCTTATGGAGGTAAAGAATTTGCCCAGGTTTGCATACTAATTCTCACCTCATGCTATTACCACCCCACCACATGGCTTTTCTTCTTTGATTTAGTCCCTTTATTTGAGTAGAGTATAAACTCTAGCAGTTTCTTCAAAAAAGGGGTGTGGAAGGTAAATTATTGAGCTTTCCATGCATGAAACAATTTTGTATTGCCTTACATGTGATGGATAATTTATTTGGGTATAGAATTCTAGGTTGGAAACTGTTCTTCAGAATTTTGAAAGTGTTGTGCTTTTTTTCTACCTTCTATCCTTCCACTGAGAGAATTACAAGGTTGATCTGATTTCTGATCCTTTTTGTGTGACCTTTTATTTTTTCCTCTCTGGTAGTTTTTGGTATTTTTATTTGTTCCATTGTTAGCACTATTCATGGCAACACATCAAATTGTTTATCCTTTTTTCTTCTTTGTCCCAGGGACTTTGTAGGCTTCTTTAATGTGAAAATTTGTGCCCTTGACTCCTGAAAAACATTATTTAACTGCCTTGTTAATGATTTTCTCCTTCTTTTTTTTTTTTCTCTGTTCTGCATGTTTAGAAATTTTATTTCTGGTGATACTGGAGTTCCTGAGCTGCTTCTTTATTTTTTCTTTTGTTCTTGTATTTTCTCTTTGTCCTTTTTTTCTACTTCATAGAAATTCTTTGTCTCACAATCCTTTTTTTTGAATTTTTTCTTTTGACTAATTTTGTATAGACATGTAAAATTTCTGAGAGTTCTTGTTTGTTTGTTTGTTTTCTCATTGTCTTTTCTTAATGGCATTCTGTTCTTGTTTCCTTAGATGCCATATCTTTTTGAATTTTTCTGGGAGTGTTAACAATAGCTTTGTGTGTGTGTGGGGGGGGGAGATTTCTTCTGCTTGCAGAACTTAATTTTCTCCAAATTGTTGTTGTTGCCTTATTTGTATCAATCAGTCACTACTTTTATGTGATATTTTTCCTGTAATGTCTGTTCAACTTAATGATTTATTTTTATATCTTTAAAAATGAAGATTAAATTGGAAGCTGTGATCACACAGGCAGAGCTTGTCAACTTTGCGAACTACTCTCTTTGGGTCTTAGATTCCCCAGTGAGGATTCCTGCCTGGATGATACAGGCCTGGCTGCTCCTCATGGGGGAGGGGGACACATAGTTGATATGCTTGTGCTCACTTACGGCTCCATGCTTTCAGCTGTCAACTATCAAATCCACTATCACTGTGTCTTACTCACCCTAAAGGAGAACCAGTCTAGAGAATAAATACCCAGTGTTCAGTGAGGCTGAGAGGAGGGAGAGAAGTCTGACCAAATGTGGTGAGAGTGGTATTTGAGGTTGGACTGCTTCTGAAACAGCATTTAGTCATTTCCCCTTATTTGAAAACAATCTCTGTAAATTTATAGAGGTACTTGTTATCCCAAATCCCTGAAACATTCAGGTAGTCTGCTCTGTAAATTTAATTTGTTCTTAGCTTTCCTTGTTGCTGGCTTAGGTTTCACCTAAGTCAAATTATTCATCTTCTGCTTTCCAGCTTTTATCTATGATGTGTGTGTACCTATTTATCTATTTATTTTTGCTTTTTTTTCTTTTGTATTCTTTTTGTCCTTTTAAAAAACAATCCCTTGACTATAATTTTAGTTGAGTTTCATAAGATAGCAAAATTAAATGTGTATGTTCATATGTCTTTAACTGTAATCTGCTTTTTTTTTAAGAATTTATTTATTTTTGAGAGAGAGAGAGAGAGAGAGCTTGCACACAGGAGTGCGTGCACATAAGCATGAGTGGGGGGAGGGGCAGAGGGAGAAGCAGACTCCCTACTGAGCAGGGATCCTGATGCAGGACTTGATCCCAGAACCCTGGGATCATGACCTGAGCTCAAGGCGGATGCTTAACCGATTGAGCCACCCAGGCACCCTTAACTGTAATCTTGTGAACAGGTTTATATCCTGTTACAGTTAAAAGAACTCTTAAGAATAGAAAATGGGGCATCTGGGTAGCTCAATAGGTTGGGTGTCTGCCTTTGGCTCAGGTCGTGATCCCTGAGTCCTGGGATTGAGCCCCCTTGAGGGGTCCCTGCTCAGCGGGAGCCTGCTTCTCCCTCTCCCTCTGCTGCTCCTCCTGCTTGTTCTCTCTCACTCTCTCAAATGAATAAATAAATCTCTAAAAAAAAAATAGAGAGAAGGTCCTTTATCTGTATCAATGTATCTGTCACTGTTTTAAACATAGACTTGTACATGGTAGGTGCCCAAGAAATGCTGAATGTGTTGAGTTATGTTCTATAAATACTCAGGTAACCTGAGTCTTAGTCTGTAATAATTCAAGCTGAGATTTGATAAATGATAAAGGAAAATAAAATCAATGAATTAAATGAAGTGAAATAAAAAATTTCAAGATACTACATGCATGTCTTTGATGTGTATTATTTGTATAAATAAAACACCTAAAATACTGCAAAAAGGAAAATTTGATTAGGATAATATATTGCTGAAAATTCTATATCATCAAATAAATTGCTTCAGATTCAATGTTACACAGTGAGGTTTTTTTACAAGTTTGTAGAGCTCCCACACAGATTAACACCTTGCGTAGTAATTATCAATTTACACACCAGTTGCCCACTAATCTTTGCGCTTTTCAGATCAGTGACCATATCTTGCTCATATTTGTAATCCTAGCACCCATTTGCTGAGTGAACAAATTGGTGCATATGTGTAATCAGTCTTCTGATCTATAGCTCGATACTTTTCTATAGAAATTGGGTGGTCTTTTATAAAGAACTTAAGATATACTTAACTCTGTTACAGAAATCCCACAGAGAGGGACACCAATATAGCACATTGAAAGTGGCTGAATGGCTTTAAAAATCCCCAATTCAAAAATACTGTGGAATAAGTCATAGTAATCTTTCTGTAATAAGACTGTTCCCGGTTGCCTGGGATTAGGAAGGTCCACTCTGATTAGCTCTCATGGTCTACTTTCTCGTTGCTGTTGACATGTAAGTAGGACAGACAGCAAAGAAATTATTGCTGTTGTTCATTTTTAATGTTCTTGTGTTTTTAGCAATTTTTCTAATGTATATGGAAGAGCAGTTGTACTAACTTTGCATTTTAAGTATTTTAAATATGCAAAACCATACTGTGAGATAACTAATAATTTTCGTTTCCCTAAAAAAACCTTTATTGCTAAATCTATAAGTGAGAAAGGACAGGTAAAAACACGTGATGTATCCTTGAAGGAAGAGGCTGAACATGGTTTTTGTTTTCATTTTCTTTTAATATAGCTTTAAGATGGAACTTATTTACTTTACATAAGTTCATAAAATGCTTTAATGATCGGTGTAATGATGATGCTTTATCATTAGAGTGGATCCAGTTTTCACCGAGAGCAATTAAAATCTTTAAAAATATATTTACTCTTAAAATATATGAGGTTTTCCCCCTTCTGTCACTTAACAGTGTTAAGAAAGTACAACATATGGGCTTCAAACAGGGTAGCTCTTTGATCTTAGAACTCAGAGACTGGCAAGAGTTAGAGACCAAATCCTCTCCTTTGTTGTTTATCCCTTGCTGAAGATTTTCATCCAAGTTCAAGTGCTGGAGTAACTAGATCATTTTTCCCTCAGGACTCTCACCGCCTCCCCTCCTTGTCTTAGATCATGACTCTGGAACTACAAAGGTTTTTAATTAAGGGCAACTCAGTTTATCAAGTGTTACTGAACTGAGATTTTTGTGTTAACACTACAAAAACTATAGAGAAGTATTAACCAGGAACATCTTTGGGGTTAGCTGCTCCTTTGTGCATTTTATTTCTATAGAGCTTGGCATAGCACGTGACACAGTAAGTATCTGATAAATATTTGTTAAATCAATACGTAGGTTTCTGACTCCAAGGTTCCTACTCCAAGAGTAGGAAAAGAAGCAGAAAGCCTAGAGGAAGTTAGTGGAGTCAGAGCTGCAGATAGTCTGGAATGTGCTGAGAAGTCTTTGCAGAAGACTCAAAGCTCATGCCAGCCACTTAATTTAGCAATCCTCACTTCCTTTGGACATCAGAGGCACTGAAAGAAAAAGATATTAGATAAAAATATTAGGTAAGATATTTACCAAGTGCTTGAAGTCTACTCTTCAAGAAACAAACAAAAGAAACCCAAACTAGCATTTTATTTATTTGTTTATTTATTTATCAAACACTTGTTATTTTACCGTAATTCCTTAAAGGATGTGTTCAAAGGCATCCCCCTCAGAAATCGCTGATGTACATGATAAAAAACACAAAACAAAGTAAATTACTCAAATAGGATATAGTCAGCCTCATTTCTGGTAAGAATCAAGCCCAACTTGACTATCAACTCCTTGAGGGCAGGGATGCTTTCCGTATTTTTTGTTATTTTGTTCCAGCACATAGCCCAGTGACTGTCATGACGTGGCGGTCCCTCAGCGATCTGAACTGTGTGAAGGAATGAAACCTCACTGCGTGCCTTGCTGTACTCGGTGTCCTAGTCTGTGCAGGCTGCTATGACAGGATACCATACATTAGGTGGCTTATAAACAAAAGGCATTTATTTCTCACAGTTCTGAAGGCTGGGAAGTTCAAGATCAGGGCACCAGCAGAGTACGTCTCCTTTCTAGTGCATGGACAGCCTTCTTTGCAGTGTCTTCACGCCGAGGATGGGGCAAGGGAACTTTCCGGGGTCCCTTTTCACTGACCCCATTCATGAAGGCTCTGCCTTCAGGGTCAAATTACCTCCTAAGGGCCCCACCTCCTAATAGCATCAGATAGGGGATTAGGTTTCAACATAAGAATTTGGAGGGGTACAAAAACATTCCGTCTCTAGCATTAGGTGTTTTTATAGCTACAAAACGTTTTTGCACTTAATGGTTGTTCTCTGAGAGTCCAAAAGGAACTGAGGACCCACAAGAAAACCATGAAGTTGGACAGCTAGGAATTTTATAAGCTCAGTGCAAAGTGCCCCAATCAGAGTAAACAGTTATTAAAGCTTAACCTTTGTCTCTTTTAGATAAAAAGAAAATATTTTCCCAGCAAAGAGAGAGGTGAGTAATGTGGCATGGGCCTTTTGTGGATATGTTATTATTGTACCCTTGGACAAATACTTGGGTTGTTTTGTTCCAAATTCCCAGGGCCAGGACCCTTTCAGGTGGATCTTATCCTTAGATGAATTCATCATCATAGGATGCAGAACATGCATACGTGACATCAGAAAGGATCAAATACTGTTCGAACTAGCAAATGCATCCCTAGCTCTAATAGCAAAGGCGGAAAGCATTAGCATCCCACAAAGGCCCTAGAGAGCTAGGCACAGAGTGTGCCTGCAGGATAAGGATGGATCTGAAGCTGTGGATTAGAATCTTAAACCATGATCTGAACTTCTTAGCCTTCACTCTAGTAATTTATGATTTGATGGCCATGTTTTAATTACCTACGAAATTGGGCAGATACTCTGCTCTGTCCTTGCCTCAGAGGTGCACAATGAGGGGTAATTATGTGCAAACAAAGTTGCCGAACGGGCAGTGGAAATGGGAGTTTCAATTATTTTTAACAACCTGTTTACCGATTCTCTGGTGTTTAGCATTTTTTGGGCTTATGAGGTTCCTCATTGATGGCTTCAGGCAAGAAACCAACAGAAAATTGATGGAGAGGATCAAGGATGCCCTGGAACATGGGCAATATTCTCTCACTCACGAGTGTGCTTACAACCTCCAAGTTTTAGTGTTTTTAAACACAGGTGCAGAGCTTTCTGCTTGTTTGAGCGAGGAAAATACCCCATTTGGTAAAAAAAATGTGATTCTCATTTGAGTGAGAGTTCTTGGCTTGACATGGCCATGAGTCTGGCTCAAAAGGCACAGAAAAAACAGCAACAACAAAAACAACAACAACTTATGCTTAAAGAATGCAAATTATTTTGAACACTTTAATCAAGACCAAAAAGCACCGTTAAAAAAAAAGAAAAGATGGCTGTTATTTAATATAGAAGAACAGAGTATACATATATTATTATTCCTAGAAACAATACATTTGATAATTGAAATGCGTATTTGGTTCCTTCTAAGAAATTTAAAATGCTTTCCATAGTTACTTATATTTGTATTTGCTGTCTTGGCAAAAATGCCAGGTTATTTAGAGGTATTATTATTTTATTTTACAGATGGCAAAATGGAGGAGTTGAGTAAGCTTTTTGGAATGATACTATCCATCGGAAGTCATGGCACACACAGGGAATATAATCCAAGCTACTTGATTCCCAAATGAATGTCCATGTGAATAAATAAAACACACAAACTAATGTATTTCGGCAGTATTAATAAGAGTATTTTTCTTTGCCAGCAGTGAAATGTGTCAGTAGTCCAAGCTGAGTTCCAAGGAAGCAGATTACTCTGTTTTTAGGTAATCTAGGCTCTTACTTTTCCTCCAGTTTTTCTTTCCCCATCATGTGTAACTTTAGGATATGTCACAGATCGCGGCACTTCTGGTGGACAGTAGAATGTGTCCAGGCTACGTAGTGTGTTCACAAAGCCTCCTTATGCTTATTTTTGATTTCTGGAAAGGCCAGTGTTTTGCACTACTTGTGAGCTTGGAGTCAGAAATTAGCCACATAGCCCTGGTTTCAAAACTTTTTTCCAGCGCTGGCTCTTCTCTGTTTCTACTGTCAATCAAGAAGAAAACCATGACACAGTTTCCTAGTACCTTATTGCTTGAGAATAAATGCATCTCTTAATCCTGCTTTGGAGCCCCTCTCTCTATACACACGCTTTCTCTTTAGTCAGTAATCCCTTTTATTGGTTGCAGGGCCACTACACTATTTCAAGCTTTTCCACAGCCAAGCACAGCTGCTCATGTAGGCTATTGATTCCATATGTTAGCTCAAAATTGTATAATAGTCTGTTCTAATAGTTGCCTTTGGCTTTTCCTCTCTCCACTCAGAAAAGTGCCCTCTGCCCCTGGCCTGGCATGTCAGTAACTAGAAATGGATCCTAATTATATCAACCATTCTTCACCAAAAAGCCCCAATAGCTGTCACGTGTTGGAATAGCTTACTGTGGTTTTGGCTTACGTGGCTTCTTGCTGCTCTATGGAAAACACTTCAAGAAACCCATGCTAAATTTGCTGCTAGGAAGAACATATTGCAGCAATGGAAGGTTTAGAGACCTCTAACTACAAGGAAGTGTTCTGATTAAATTAATAGGTGAGCATTTAAGTATCTCGTCTTCTCTAGTTATCTCCATCTCCCTCTGTGCTCTTCTCTCTTTCAACCTGGTTACTTTATTTATAACTGTGAACTGCATATTGAAATTGTACCTTAAGAATAGCATTTACCCTCAGGAAGACAACTTGAACAGCACCCCGGAAGTTTTATGGAAAGTTCCAAGCGGCAGCACAAAGCTGCACAGCTGAAACATTCCAGAATGCAGGCTTTGCCTCAGAATCTCTGGGCATCTGAGTGACCCGGAAGCTCACAACCTGGATCACAAAAAGCCTTAATGGCATCTCCCTCCGGGGCTCCAGTAGCTTCCTGAGCTCTGGGGAGCTACAAAACAGCTCCCCTCTTGCTCTTGGAGCCAAGGTTGCTGAAAGAACAAGATATGAAATCTCAGTCGGTTCAGGGTGCTCTGCTCATCAGACGTAGAAAACAGAGTTCCGGTCTCTCACGGCAGCCTTTCAAAATGTACCTCAATGAATGAAGCATATGCAACTTTCCTAGGCGGACCCCAGAGCCAAAATGAACCAGAAAGAAGTGGAGCATAACTGAATGCAGTTTTGCAGCTTGGGAACCTGGCAGACTTTCAAGAGTTTACCAAGGCTTAAGCAACAAAGCCCCAAATCACAGAACTTTGAACTCTCTGCAGCCTCTGCCTCCAGTATCGGAATCCATGTCCTGTGGGCTCTTCCTCTGTTATACTCACAGCTTCTCATATATAGGTCTGTTTCATCTCATATCCAGATTACTGATAAATTCCCTGCACATTCTCTGTTTCCAATCTCATGTCCCCAGAGTGAATCATAGTAGTGAGTAGTCAGATGAATCTTCCCAAGATATCACATTGACCACTATTCTGTCAAAAAACCTCACACTTTTCCTTCGGTGGCCACAGAATTAGACTTGTAGAGTGTATGTTTGTGTCTATAAAATGTGTGCCATGGAAATTGGTGGCAGGTTAAACAAATTGCTCCAAAGAGACTGTGTCAAGTGTAAAATGTCGATAAGTCTCATATTTTATCTGAATCAGGCTAAGTTGGTTAACCTTTAAATCCCCAATCTTTGGATAAAATCAATGTTCCCAGAAACGGTGTCTTTCCTATCCCATAGCTCCTCACACTCTTTCCTTCCACTCTCTCTTCTCCTTCCCTGCACCAAATGCATAGCCTTAGACTTGGAAGCAAATCTACCTCACGTGATGGTCAAAGCTCTACACAAGTCAACCAAGGGCTTCTTTGGTCTAGCCACCTGTCACACTTGCTATCTCTTGACCATCCTGTACAAACCCACACTCTTGCCCACTCATTTTATTTCTTTGACACTGCAGTTTTACTATTACCATCCACTTAAAAATAAAACTATTCTAATTACTAAATAAGATGCTTTTTGTCCTTTGATGTTTGTTTTCTTAAGAATATTGGCCAAACTCAAAATGTTGACCAAATACTCTTAAATGGACCAGACTTCACGTTTATAGATTCTCAGCCAGACGAACGTATCCAAATTCTCAGATTCTTCAATAATGAAAACACACTCCACTCCACACTCTAATTTCCATAAACAACTCATTACCTTGTTCCTCCCACAGTGCTGCCATAGTCCATTTTGAAACTTATAGCATTCTTTTGTATTCCTTCGTCTCCCTCATTGGGGGTAAATTGATCAACCAGCTCAATGCTTGGCATGCAATAGGTGCTTAATAAAGACATTATGGAATATACCGAATGAGTAATAACTATAATGATAGTCAAAGGGATGCATTTTAAGACTACAGAATGTTTCAAAATTTGGATGTGCTCAAGACCCATCTATTTTTAGAATTGTGAAATTAGAAATTCTATGCACAAGGAAATTTTACAGTTTGATGAAAAAGAAGGCTATTGTTGATGGGACCAGCCTAAGTCAGGTAGCTATTGGGATGCATGACACATGCATCAGACTTCTAAAATCAAAAAGGCACCAACCAAAGGGCTCTTGAAAGATTTTTGGGGAAATAAACCGTTGGGATACACACTCCTAAATATATGTTCAAGAAGAAAAATGCTGATCTTGACCTTTGTAATCCATCATCCTCACTTCCAGAATATAATTTGCTTTGGGTTTCTATAGGTTTTTTCCACCAGTAAGGTAATTAAGAATCCTGCCTTTTCAATTTCAGAGAAATTTGAAATAAGCATTTTATGAGACCATGTGGGTACAGTCTGAATCTACGAAAGAAGGAAATTGAACATTAAGCATTAACACCTTGCTCTCGCTCTACCACACCTTCCAAAGGCTCGCATACGGAGAACACTTGTGATGGAGTGCCAACTTTTTGTGCCGCTTTGCATAGCCAGCTTACGTTTAGGGCTCCTATTAACTTGAAAGAGAGTTCCAGGTGCATTCAAATTCTGCTGAAGAAATGGAAATTTGGAAGCTTTATTATTAGCTTAGGCCATTTTCAACTCACGTGAGCAAGAGATGGAGAAAAGTTATTAGAATTTATTTTTTTCTTCTTCTTTTCTTTTCTTTCTTTTTTTTTTTTTATAACTGCTGCTCTTAGGTCTGATGTAAAACCTAATATAAACGAGGGTGCTTAGACAAAGGTGTAGGCGCTATTTCTTTTGCTGTGACAAAGCAGTATGGGTCGCCCATTTCTTCGTCAGCATAGGCTTCCACAGGACTTTAAATCAATGTTCATATAAGAGTAAAATTTTAGCTTTTTGGCTCCTAGATAACAGATATGCTTTGGCAATAAGGAGCAGAAAAATATTCTAACAAGTAAAAATGGACCATTTGTTGGAACTCTACAAAAATAGCTCACAGAATCCCAGGATAGGATGTGAAAACAGAAACAGGAAAGTTGCAGGAGCCACACAACTGTTGACCTCTCCATTCTCTCAACGTGTATTGGATTCCTTTTTCTCCCTCCACTGGGGAGCTGTTTTGTCTAATAATTTATATGCAACTTTAATGTAACTGCCATGGTATGATATTCACTAGGTCTCTTAGTCCAAGGATACAGAAAGACCACCTACTATTCCTTTGTCTCCAATCCAACCTTATGCTCTTTTCCTTCTTATGCTCTGGGAGATATAATGTGATTGGTCTAGTTTGAGTCAAATATCCAACCCTTGTCAAACCTGGGAGGAGCAGGGCTATGTGGTACAAATATGGCGGCAGGAGCTTTTATTTTTCTTCCTGTCTTTTTTTCTTTTAAGGTTTGTGAATGTCTATCCCACAAGGCAACAGGTGCCACCAAGAAATTTGCACTGCCTAAACAGGAATGATATAGATGTGAACTAAAGTCCACTGGGCTTCACTGAGGCACAAGAAAGGTGTCCTTCCTCCACCCAAAGGCCTTTCTTTTCTCCTTTTTGTATCTCCCAATATCTCTGTGTGCTGATGACTTTACCTTTCCAGACTGTTATCCTCAATCCTTTTCTCAACTCCCCACCCTCTTGTCTCTCCGCTTGGCTTGTCAGGGATATAGCGTTAAACCAGAGCGGAGATTCTCCAACTTGAGGTGCACCATGATCTTCTGGAAGGCTGGTTGAAATGCAGGTTGCTGGGCCCCAGCCCCCAGAGTTTCTGATTCAGTAGGTTTCGGGTAAGGACCTGAGAATTTGCATTTCTAACAAGTTCCTGGGTGGTGCTTATGCTGATGGTTTAAGGACCACACCTGGAGAACTTCTGGACTAGACAGTAAAGAGAAGTTACTGCAATTCAATCTCATTATGGCGTCAGATCCATCATCAACAAGTCCCAGTTGAGAAACTACTGTATTAAAGTCGGTAAAACTAAGACATGTTTCCAGTCCTCGATGATCTAGCTAGAGAAGTAGGGTGTAGCAGTCTTTAGATGATGGGCAGTTGGGCTATTCTCATCATTGTCTCGGGAAAGTACTTCTGCTAAATCAGTTCTTTGTTTTCATCTATAAGCAAGAATGATAACCATCATATCTACTTTGCAGAGCTGTTGGGAGGATTCAAGTAGGCAATACATATGTAAATTTAAAAGTGCTATAAAATATGAGATATTATGGCTTGTTTTTAATGTTCTTGAGTGTCTTAGTGTGTGGGCCCCATGAATCTTCCCCTTAATGGACAGCCCTTAGTTTATCCTCTTGCCTCGGCTTTACTTCCTCAGGGGAATTTTGGACAATCCATTAGATTTTCTTACTATTTTCACCCCTCCTTCCATTTCTCTAGTCCTCTGAGATCTTGGTCTTGCATGAGTTGCCAATTTTTCCTTTGGACTACTGTTCTGCTTTCTTCTCTGAGTTGTCTCTACACATCAGCCAGAACATCTTTCTCTGACACAAGTGAGGCCATATTACCCCCCTGCCCAAACCCTTTCAATAGCTCTCCTTTGCTCTTAGGTCTACAAGGTCTTGAGTAATTTGAGGCTTGCCTTATTTCTTCAAACTCATCCTATACAACACATCTTTTTACCCTTGGTGATATACATAGTCACCATACTTTTGCCATAGCCAATTCATTCTCTACTTTTGGGACTCAGTTCACTGTCACCTTCTTGGATGCTTCTTTCTAGCATATCTCCATTTTCATTTCCTTTATAGCCTCATATAATTTGTTTTCATTTGCCTTCTCTGTTTTACTTATTTTCTTTCTAACTCTCCTGCTAAACTATAAGCAGCCGGGAAAGCAGTTACCCATTTAGAGAATTCTTTCAGTATCCATGGTAGTGCAGAATGAACCAAAGGTTGAGTAATCTTCTCAAGAAGTGACATCTAGATAGCCATCTAGCTGATATCCTTGCTTCTGTTTTGTTTTTTGTTCTTCTTCTTTAGGGAAAACAGCCTAATATGGTCAGATGTGCCATCTTTTTAAAAGATTTTATCCATTTATTTGAGAGAGAGAGAGAGAGAACAAGTGATGGGAGGGCAGGAGAGATAGAGAGTCAGATTCCCCACTGAGCAGGATGCCCAATGTGGGGCTTGATCCCAGGATCTGGAGATCATGACCTGGGCCGAAGGCAGACACTTAACTGACTGAACACCCAGGCGACCCTGTGCCATTTTTTAAAGTACTACTTTTATTGTATTACTTTCTGTGAAAAGAGCACCTTGAGCTGTCTCTCTCTTTTAAATAGCATATCAAATCTAAACTCTCATGGATTTTTGGTGTATAAAGGTGAGAGTTAGGAACTGACTTTGAGGTTTTTAACTCTTTGACCCTGGGCAGGCCATATAACCTCTGTAAGCCTAGATTCTTTCTCCACAATGGGAAAAGATTCATATGTTAAAGTGAGACTTGAATGGGAGTGACACATGTCTAGTCCTTAGCATGCTGTTACCAGGCACAGAGTGAGAGCTAAATGGATATTAGCCACATGCCTAGTATACGTACCTGCTCAAAATCAGGTCTTCTCACTATTCTAGTGCCCATTTACAGTTTCCCCATATGCATATCACTTCTGCTCCACTTGCAGTAGTGACCTTCCTCCTCTGTGCTTTTCTAAATTCTACCATCCTTAAACCCTTTAATGTTTCAAATGCTATCTCTATTCTAAAACCTACTGTGAGCCCACGCTGATCACGCACTAACTGAAGGGGGACAACAGTTTTGGTCCATGGAAAGAGGAAAAAGAACATTAGCAGCCACTGAATTTTTACTTGGTGCTAGATTCAAAGCTAGAAGGTATTTCCATTTATGCTAACTTCTGGTGCTTCAATAAACCTTCACAATAATCCTACCTTAGTGGTATTATTTTCCCTGGTTTCTGGATGAGAAAATTGTGGCTTGGGAGATGAAAGAATGAGCTAATAAATGGCTCCAGCTGATTTCTAACTTGGTTTTAATGATAAATATAAGGCAATTTATCACCTAATTATAAAGTTATTGTAATTAAAAATAAAAGAAAGAAAAATAAATAAAACCTCGTCTACTAGAGAGCCAAAATGCCACCACCAAATGCCCAAGAACAAAGAACAATCTGGAGTCAGTTAGGTCATTAGGCTAGTTACACACATACACACACACAGATGAGCATATTGGCATCTTGACTGAGATGCTGATGGAGCTAACCCAAAATGAAGACAAGAGCACAAGTGTTCTCAAAATTATACTTCTAAGCCAAACTTAGGGCAACAACATGTCAGAGGGAGAAAGAAGCAGGAGAGCTCAGCCTTCCACACAAGTGGAAGAGACAGAGGGAGAGAGTAAGAGTTTTAAGCAAAACTTAAAAACAAAACAAAATAAAAAACAGCCTTGAGTTATATCAGTGGATCTCATCCCTATCTGTATATTAGAAATCATGTGAAAATGCCATTTTTTGAACCCAACATCAGACAGGGAGGCTCCCTGACTTAGTCTCAGTTGGGATCCAGATGTTACAGTTTCAAAGTTTCCCTAGTGATTCTAATGGAAAGCCAGTGAAAACCTGTGGGTTATAGGGTACACCAATGGTTCTCAAAGATGGGTCCTGGAACCAATAGCAGCATTATCGTCTGTGGGCTTGTTAGAAATGCAAATTCCCACCCTCCATTCCATGTCTACCAAATCTAGAATCTCTAAAGGGTGGAAGTTTGAGAACTGGTGTTTTAACCAGTGTCATAGTGTTTCGTTAAGTTGTTAGTGTACTATAATGTATTTTACATTTAATAAAGGTTGGGCATTTTCCTTCTCCTCACCTCAAAATTTCATGAAATTCTTCATTTTTAAAAAGTTTTAGATGACACAATCCAAAGAGATAAGACATGTCTTAGTGGTTCAATTTTACCACCAACATTTTAGAATGGGATGACTAGCCATTGGGTGAGAATTATTAAATATCAAGAGAAGCCAATGATGACTTCAATTGAAAGTCAATTGTAGAATGTCTCCCTAAAAATCTTTCATTTCTTGGGATCTGCTGTAGCTATGTGTGGCTTTATCTCTCTTCACTTAAGAAGGAGGTTAGAAGGCAACCATGGTTGCTCCTGCATTAGAAATCATCATACTGCTATTTAAGCCCTATATTCTGTGGGTTCTCAATACATATCAACTTAATTAAGCAACCTGCATGTGTTTGGGTGTTGCTAGAAAACCTCCAGAAGACTTCAATTACTCTACAGTGTAGAGTCAGCTGTTACAGAAGAATACATTTCCTGGAAAGAATTTTGTAAACTCTGCTGGTGATCAGATCATTTTGAGGTGTCACTTCACATGCTGATTTCTATCACCTCCAAGTCTTTTTTTTTCCGGTTCCTCAAGTTATTAAGAAATGTAAACAATATTCAATGTATATCCCTGTTTGAAGTGAGTTGAGCACATATAAATGATCATTTCAGTTGAACATCTCTCGATGGTAGTGTTTTCACACATAACAACCAATGATTTCCTCCAAACGGTAATGTCTGATGTTTTTATCTGTCAGTTCTCTGAGACGAATACATCTGAGGTGATTAACTGGTGTAATAAATTCTATTTTTAAAATGGTCTGTATTGTCTTAAGTTCTTCAGTAAATTCACACATATAGGCAATCCTTACTAGTGGTTTCCAATGGTGAATTTCTTTTAAGAAACGCACATCTCGGGGCGCCTGGGTGGCACAGCGGTTGGGCGTCTGCCTTCGGCTCAGGGCGTGATCCTGGCACTATGGGATCGAGCCCCACATCGGGCTCCTCCGCTGT
>NC_048222.1:17408879-17436873 GCF_002007445.2 Ailuropoda melanoleuca | reverse complement strand
TTTTTTTTTTTTTCCATTCCCACAAACCACAAAAGATTGAATGTTGATGTATCTTAGCATTTAGATCTTTCTGCTAACATCTGAATGGCATTCCAGCTAATTTGACACAGTATTCCATCTTCTTTCAGTAGGCTTGAGGAAGAGAAGAAGCTAGTAAAGCCTGCCCTTCATTATTTTACTGTTGTAATTGGGATCTACATTTTGGTGGAATGAGAGCAAGGGTTGGGTCACTTTGGGCTCAGAGCACATATTCCAGTTCTGTTACCATTCAGTAATTTTAGAAAATATATGCATCCATTTTTCAAATAGTACACTTAGACATTTTTCTTTCTATTGAAACTTACTGTTTTAGTAAATTCATGAATTCAATTATAATACGTCAAACCTTCACTGCGTCCATAAAGGCTCAAGTCTATTAACATATGCTGAGCCCCTTGATTCTTTAGATGAATCAAGTTTTGCAAGAAATTTGGGATTTGTTTCTCGAAAAGTGTCTTTTGCTGTGTAGTATGAAACTTGAAGCTCAAACCATCCCTTAGCTCAAAGTCCAGGTGAAGTAGATACTTTTCCTCAAATTTCAACTTTGTGTAACAAGACTTGACTTCTGAAGCATGAGAGACTATGGACTATGAGAAACAAACTGAAGACTTCAGAGGGGAGGGGGGTGGGGAATGGGATAGACTGGGGATGGGTAGGAAGGAGGGCACGTATTGCATGGTGCACTGGGTGTTATGCGCAACTAATGAAGCATCGAACTTTGCATCGGAATCCAGGGATGTACTGTATGGTGACCAACATAATATAATAAAAAAAATCATTAAAAATAAAAAATAAAAAAAAGAAGGTTTGATGGAATAGTTACGTTCCAACTTGAAAGCAATTTTTTTTCCAACTAGAATCTCTAAGTGTGAGTGAGTAGAATTTAAGTCTATTGCTAAAGGTCAGAATGTAAGTCAAGTACAATAAAATCTATGGAACTAAAAAAAAAAAAAGAAGAAGACTTGACTTCTGAAAGTATTGAGATATAAGTAACTGTAGCCATTGTATTTCCTATGCTTCAAGTTCACTTATGTCTTACTTCATATATGACAGTATTTTAAAGCCCTCTAATTATATATCACATTTATGTTTTCTCAGATACCTGGATACCAATGGAAATTTCAAAGCAAATGATAATGATTTCTGATATTGAAATAATACACTTTGAAATAAGAGGAAAAGAGAGGGCGGTGTGTTATTGTTTTGTTTTTGTTTTTTAATCAGTGTATGGTGGGGCACCTGGGTGACTCAGTCAGTCAGTTAAACGTCTGCTGCCTTTGGCTCAAGTCATGATCTCAGGGTCTTGGAATTGTGCTGGGGCTCCCTGCTCAGCAGGGAGTCTTCTGCTCCCTCTTCCTCTGTTCCTCCCCACCTTTCCTGCGCTCTCTCTCTCCCTCCTCTCCAGTAAATAGATAAAATCTTTAAAAAAAAAATCAGTGAGTGTTGCTTTAGCATCTCTTCTCCTCGTGCCCTTGGAGGGTGCTTGCTGCTTCTTTGGGTGTCAGTTGGAGAAGGTATAGATAGGAGAAAGCATCGTCACCCTGCAGGAGAAGCAGCAGCTAAAGAGGTTAGCTCCTTACAGCAGTCTGGCACAACTACCCAAGAAGTTCCGAGCATGGCTGATCTGTATTGGAGGCTTACTTGCTTTCTTGAATAGAGGATGATTGAATGGAACCCTGAATTTCCTCCAAAAATGAACATCTTCCTCTACTCTAACCATGAGCAATGTGTATTTGGAGCAGAGACTTTTTTGGCAGCATTTTTCATTCCAACCTCTGTTCTCCTCTATTATTCTGGTCTTGGTGTTACAATTTAAAGAATGCACCTTATGTTTTAGCCCTCTCATTTCCAAAAGTATTAAAGGTGATTTTCTGACTTATGCATAGTAATTAGTCTAAATATTTACTTTATTTGGTTGGGTTAATGGTCCCATAATGTCTTACTACTGAATATCATTATTTAAACAGTAATAATGGAATAGAATTTTTTGTGATGATTTTTGATACTGAATGGGTGAACATATTCTAATACCCTCCCTTAAATGGGACCTTACATAAGACCTCCTTATAGTTCAACTGCATGTTGCTGAAAAACACTGCCTCCCCTCTACCCTCTATATTGAATTTTGCATTAAAATTAAATTGCATTTTGCGGGAATTTCCATTTGCCCACCTAGAAATTTGAAAATCACTGGGCAGAGTACAAATTATTTAAAAGGTTGCTTATTTCCTGTATTGTCTCCTATGTGTATTACTGTGTGGAGTTCTAAATGAGTTATTCAAATGGACCACAGTTTATATGGCCAAAAGACGAATCATGTTAGTTTAGGCATACATTTATAGAAATAAAAAAGCACTTGTATGTACATAATAGGTGTGCTTTTGCTGCAGATACAAAACACAAATATAAATGTGCAAAGCAAATCTGCCCGAAGAGAATACTAATTTTCCCCAAATACATTTATGCACTAATATTACATTGAATGCTCTCCACTGGCAACATCATGTTAATGTCTTTATCAAAAACATGTTACTTTGTTAATCCATTAAACTAAGATTACTGCTTTTAGTTGCTTTTATGTTATATTAATGTTACAGCACAATAGAGAACACATTTTAGCAGTATGTTGGTTATATAGAATATACTTGCTTAATCCTGGACCTATCATGACATTGAAAATATAGTCAAATATAAAGCATTCAGTAGAAAATATTTTGATATGTAAATTCTATGCTATATCCTATTAAATGGAATTGCTTTATATCCCTCTCCTTCCTGCTTTGCTTCTTTCTGCAACATTTGGTATTATGGGAACATCACAGAAAATGAAAAATAAATGTGGCCACCGGTAAATCCAACGATGTTACCTTGTAATTATCATGAGGGTGGATGTTGGGCAAATCTGTGACACTCTGTCTCAATCTGGGTTGGAGGACTGTGGCCCTAAGAATGCTGGTTCAAATCCCATGTAGAATTGCCTGGTGACTAATGGCACGCACACACACACACACACACACACACACACACACACGAAAAGGCCAGTGGAGACAGATCAAGCTTGAGCCCTTCTGCTACATAAAATTGAGCAGCCATTACACAAATAATTGCTTTATTTTAGAAGCTTGTTCTAATTAAACATTAGTCACACACTCTCCCTTGACCTCTGCTTCCTGTGTTAAAAATCACCATCCTAAAAAGCTTACTTTATGCATTCCATAATTATAAAAAGTTCCCAGAAGAATGCAGTTTTTTTGTTGCTTTTGAAAAGGAAGGAAAAAACATATACATATATCTATGCATGTATATATGTAGATATATGCATACATTTATATGTGCAAAGAAACATGATTGTATTTCACAAAATTTTTGCAAAAAGCACGAGGGAGATGAGAGAATATGGGTGATGCTGGGGGAAAAGAAGCTGGAGAAAGGAAAACAATAGGTACAAATTTCTACCAGTTTCCTCAGGCATCCATAGCAGCTGCTTAATGATACATGTATCATTATATCCTGGAGTAGTTGGAGGGCAGAAACAGACTTGATTACACTACAGACAATTGTTTCACAATAATTCTGGGCCATTTTTCATTAGCTGTCTCCCCTCACAGCAAAACACGGGGTAATTTTTTTAAGGAACAAAACAAAACACCCTTATACCACAAGAAGGTTGTCCGGCAGTTAAAGATTTTTAATAATTCATCATGCGAAACATTTTAAGCTAAATGCTAAATTTCTCAACTATGACAACAAACATGAGTGGGAAAAAAACAGAGCTTAACTTGATTTTATAAAAACAAGAGGGTAAAAAAAATTACATGTTCACTTTTCATGATTACACTATACTTTTTTTTTTATTACCTTGCTTTGTCTGACAGGCTTTGTCACTAGCAGGTAGAATAAAAAGGGTTTGTTTTGAGGAAATTGATTAAGATGAGGATTTCTTTTTTAAAGATACATGGAAATCTGTCCCCTGATTATCACTTAAGGATTTTCACATAGCTGACTGGATCCAATCAAAGCCCCCTTTTAAGTTTTATTTCTAAGGAAGACAGAGAACTTCAGTCAATATTCATGGCTTTCAAAGAGCAGCGTAAGGTGTGGTAGGACTTTATTTTTCCTTCAGGTGATAATGATAAGTAACAGCTGTAAGGAGCTGTGTCTCAAGCAACAATTCAGAGTACTTGATATGGATTAGTTTATCTAATCACCAAAATCACCCTATGAGGAAGGAACCCCTGTCTTTTCCATATAATAGACTCAACCCATCTTACCTATGGTCTCCTTGGGCAGCCTTGGGGAGGCCCTTGGAACCCTTCTGAGAACCATCCTTTAAATGTATAAAATAAAATACATAGGCTTACCAAAGAAATCAGTTATATTAAAATAGTTAACAAAATATTTTAAAATTATTATATAGTTATATGTATACTTTTTCATTAATGTATTCAATAAGACTATCTATGGGGGAAGTCTGTAACTATAGTTCCAAAGCAGTGATGAGCATAAGGAATATTCTAAGGTAGCCTCACTAAGTCTGATGGAATAGACTCTGTGATTTTTACTGGTGACACAGCCACAATACTGCTAATACGATGGAGATTTGTTGTCTACATTCATAATGGATAGGAACCCTAACTTTCAGTTAAAGATGAGTGAAAGAAGATATGGTCCATACATACAAGGGAATATGACTCAGCCATCAGAAAGGATGAATACCCACCATTTGCATCAACATGGACGGAACTGGAGGGGATTATGCTAAGTGAAGTAAGTCAAGCAGAGAAAGACAATTGTCATATGGTTTCACTCATATGTGGAACGTAAGCAATAGCACGGAGGACTATAGGGGAAGGGAGGGAAATCTGAAGGGGGAGAAATAAGAGAGGGAGATGAACCATGAGAGAATGTGGACTCCTGGAAACAAACTGAGGGTTTCAGAGGGGAGGGGGTGGGGGGTACCAGGGTGACGGGTATTAAGGAGGGCACGTGTTGTGATGAGCACTGGGTGTTATATTTAACTAATGAATCACTGACCACTACATCAAAAACTGATGATGTACTGTACAGTGGCTAACTGAACATAATAAAAAAAAAGATGAGTGAAAATAAAGATGTACTTTTTTTTTCTATGCAAGGTCATGGACCCCCACATGACAAACTATTGACAGTTTCATTTCATACCCCACTCTGTAATAAACTCAAAGAGAAAGTAAATCAGACATTAGATTGAAAAAAAAAATATGACAAAAAGTGTCAAGTAAACAACTTTAGAGCATTTAGAGCCTATTTTTATAAAAATGTAAAATTTATAAAATTTTTATAAAAACCAATCTAAACATTTGCTACTATGGAAGCTTTCAGGTTTTCATATAAAACATGTGGTTTTGTTCCCATCCATTCTTTTATCCTTTATAATTTGGCATTTTTTATATGATTGTAGAAGCACAGGAAAGGTACAAACGCCAAAGGGCCAAGGTTGACGGAAAAAGTTTTCATCCGGAATTTGGCTGTGTAAGAGGTTGTAACTTGCACTGTTCTTTTCAAGCTGGCTGATTCCCTGGTCAGCTTGAATCCTCAGGTTCAACATGTCCCTTCTACACGGGGTGTCTCTACCCTTTACATTGGTCTCATCTGCTCCTCAAAGCTTTCTTTGACAATCCCATTTTCCCTTCATCCTTTGCTTCCCCCCCACCCCCACCCCCTGCCATTATTCTCCCTGTTTGGACCATATGCTTTGTACTGGTTGATGTTGTCTTGGGCTTTTTGTCCAGTGACTTAGCGTCTTTTTGAAGTTGTCAATACATCATGTTACACATGGTCCCAACTTACAATGAATGGTGCAATTTTGTGGTGGTGCGAAAAGCTATTCCTATTTAGCAGAAAGTGCACTTCGAATTTTGAACTTTGATCTTTCCCTGGGCTACTGCTATGCAGTCTGACCCTCTCTCTCGATGCTTAAGCAAGCCGTAGCTCCCAGTCAACCACGAGATCAGGAGGGTAAACAACCAATACATTTACGACCATATGTTCCCACACAACCACTCTGTTTTTCACTTTCAGTATAGTATTCAATAAATCACATGAGATATTCAATACTTTATTATAAAATAGGCTTTGTGTTATACGACTTTGTCCAACTGTTGCCTAATGTAGGTGTTCTGAGCACGTTTAAGTTAGGCTATGCTAAGCTATGAAGTGTGGTAGGCTAGGCATATTAAATGTATTTTTGACTTTGGATATTTTTAATTTAGGATCGCTTTATCAGAACACAAGCCATGGTAAGTCAAAGATGATCTGTATATATTTTTTATGCATATTTAGCCTAGGAGGCACATGAAGATCTTTTTGCTAAATGTTGTCCTGCCCTCTGCAACCTTGATACACAGAATTGATACAGCGTGTTTGTGTTCATGTGTGTGTGCGTGCGTCTTATGGAGGCACATGAAGATCTTTTTGCTAAATGTTGTCCTGCCCTCTGCAACCTTGATACACAGAATTGATACAGTGTTTGTGTTCGTGTGTGTGTGTGTACCTTTNTGTGCGTGCGTCTTATGTATAGTCAATCATTTTTTGGTTTTCAGATTACTCCAGTTGTATGTCAGAAGATTCTCAAATATTCTATTAAAAGTGCAGATTTTGTCTCTCTACTCTTATTTTTGACAATATACTTTGATGTTTTCTGCTTTTTAAAAAAGATTTTATTTTTTTATTTATTTGATACAGTGCATGTGCAAGTAAGGGGGAGGGGCAGAAGGAGAGGGAGAAGCAGACTTCCTGGGGAGCAGGGAGCCCGAAGTGGGGCTGGATCCCAGGACCCTGGGATCATGACCTGAGCCAAAAGCAGACGCTTAACCAACAGAGCCACCCAGGCACCCCAGTTTTCTGCTTTTTTATCTTTTCAACTTTGTAGAACACATCACTAGCTCCATCCAAAGTCCACATCTTGATGACGTGTATCTTCATACTTCTGTGATGATTATGTTAAAGACTTGGGCTGATGTAGCAGTAGGAACAGGCTCCCTGCACTTCAGTTTTCAGCAGTATTCGCGCCACACTGCAATCACGGTGCTGGGTTTTCACACCGTGTTCAAGAACGAGATGATCCGCTTGAACAGGAGGGACTGGTTCTCTCTAGGAACCAGATCGGTCCCTGAGCTGCATGTACCTGGATATCCAAATGAGAAGACCTGAAGTGTTAAAAACTATTTTGACTATTTCAGGTTGAAATTGGGCATGGTGTAGTGTTGGCATTCAATATGTATCTGTTGAGTGGATAATAGGTACCAAGCTCTGCTTTGACACATGTTCTCTGGTGTTTGCTGTCAATTTTTCCAGGAAAAAGACATCATAATCCAAATTAAAAACATGTCAGGGAATGGGTGTGGTGATAAGTTTCTTAGTTGTGGTGATGGCACAATTTCCTTTGGTGTTGGGTGCTGTTGAAAACACCCTGTTCTTGCTCTTAAGAGTAGCCTACAAGGCTGGGGCGCCTGGGTGGCTCAGTTGGTTAAGCATTTGCCTTCAACTCAGGTCATGATCCCAGGATCCTGGGATCGAGCCCCGCGTCAGGCTCTCTGCTTAGTGGGGAGGCTGCTTCTCCCTCTACCCCTGCCTGCTGCTCCCCCTGCTTATGTTCTCTGACTCTCCCTGTCAATTAAATTAATAAAATCTTTAAAAAAAAAAGTAGCCTACAAGAGGCAACAGACATGAAAACAGATTATCATGGCACACACTAATGTCTGTTAATGTGGAAGGTACAGAAAGGAGGCGGTTTAACACTGATATTATATATATAATATCATATACTATATATAAAAACTTTTAAAAATTAGATAACATCTTTAAATATTAAAAAAAAGAAGTTGGGGGGACCCACCAACCAAGGCTTAGCTCGGAAGTGGCAACTTCTCTCTGGAAAAAAAAAAAAAAAGCCTAGTGGAAAGTGGGAGAACAGGGAGAGGCTGATAGAGACGCATCTGTAGAAGGGACTTGAGGCTAGACTTTGAAGTGTCTTATTGGCCACACAAAAGAGTTTGGACTTTATTCTACAAAAACAAAGACCTAATAGAGATCTGCAAGCAGGAGACTGAAATAATTGGCTCTGTTTTATGGGATGATTTTAAGCGACTCTGTATTTAAGTATTTAGAAAAGTGTATCTCGGGCATATTTTCCCCAGTTTTTCAAGTCAAATTTATTCTACTTTCCTTTGCCTAACACCAGCCTCTTCATTTTCTTCCATTCATTATGGTTGCAGCAAACCAAACACACCAGAGGCAATGTCCTTATCTTGTCACAGAAGGGCTATTTTCTATTGTCCCCACCTTGAAGCCCACTGTTTTTTTACTGTATGAATTATGGCCCAGGACTGGGTCAGCAGATGTCAGCTGAATAAGCACGTCCATCTATTTTATGTAGCCTGATATTGTCTGAGAAGCCTCCAAGGTTTGGCTAATAGTTGTGAATGGAATATGGAGAAACTCAGGAGACCAGAGACAATTTCAATGTTTCCAAATAAAGTCCTTGGGAACTCATTCTTCACAAACTCATATCTTCACAAAGATAAGAGGTAAATCTTCATTCCAAGGAATTGAAGAGGAAAAGTATCCCAGAAAAGTGGTTCTTAAAGGCTTTAATATGAAGATCCAATTTGTAAGGATAAAGAAAGCGAAGGCAGAGTATTTGGAATGTAAGAGATGACAGGATAAGAGAAATAAACATCTTTCCTAACTTTATTCATTAATTGATGACTTTTTTGCCCACATGCTTCAGATGCTGAGTCTGATTTCTTTCAAAGCAAAATTTTAAAATATTGAAACCATGTAAACCAAGAAATTGTTCAGAATACTTGTCTAGATATACTAGAGATAGTAGAATACAAAGGTTAACAATTATTTGTATTCAATTTACCTCAAAATATTCGTAAACGATGGACATTGCTTCCAGTTGAACTCNTCAGATGCTGAGTCTGATTTCTTTCAAAGCAAAATTTTAAAATATTGAAACCATGTAAACCAAGAAATTGTTTGGAATACTTGTCTAGATATACTAGAGATAGTAGAATACAAAGGTTAACAATTATTTGTCTCAATTTACCTCAAAATATTTGTAAACTATGGACATTGCTTCCAGTTGAACTCAACAAAACAAAACAAAACAAACAAACAAACAAACAAAAAACAGATGAGCGAGAGGGGGAGGAAGCCAAGGCAGTCAGCCTATTTTCTTTAATGGTAATATAGTCCAGATTTAGAATGACTCTGATGGCCATTCTTTCCCCTTTGAGAGTCTCCCCTCCTTATCCCTGTAAGAGCAGAGCCTTTGCCCTGAGAAGGTCGTTCAGGTGGTCAGAGGACCAAAGGAGCCTGACCTCTCTGAATTCTACCCCTGTGGAACAAATCTTAGAAGCTCTACTACAGGAAATGGGAATCCTAAGAATAGACAAGGAATGAACAGAAACAGAGTAAAGAGATTAAAGTGTTAACATCTCAGAGTACTTGCTAACAGGGATCAGAGTAAGAGCCAGTGTCCTCGAGCTAAGAACAAAGTGTGGCAAATTAGGGAGAACTCTGAAGTGAACACCATGTTTTTTAGCCCACAAGCCTATTTTAAAGCCTTAACAGGATGCTACTCTTTGCCCTCTATGACATACCTAATAACACCATCCCGTATCTACTTGAATATGAGTTTCTGGAATAAGATGAGGGGATATCAGGATGTCCACTCAGTGTAGCCAAAGTTTTTAATGAAACTTCTGCAATGAGAGCGGTATGGATTCTTCATATGGTGTCTCGAAAATCTTGAGTTCTCTATAAGGAACAAAACGAATGTTCGGGAGATGGAGGGTGTAGATCACTTTAGGAGGGTATCACTTTTCACTTGACCAAGTCCTGACCCAGACACCAGGAAAAACTGTTTTAATGGGCAGCCTGGCAAGTTACCACATTCTTCTCAACTTGCAAGCATGCGTGTTAACTCTCTAAAGTCAAGGGGAAACGTAAACACGGTTACACTATTCCACAACAGGAAATGAAGCCATCTAACACATGTTGAGCTGAGGTTATTCATGAGCCTCTCTCAAGAAATCAAATCCCTCTTCTCTCATTTCATGGGTGTTGTTCCCCAGCTTCAGACAGTCTGTTTTAGTGTCTTTCAACATTGATCCTCATTTAGCATCCAAGATGCTCACCCATACCTCTGAGCACCTCACAGAAGAAGGGAGACACAGGCCAGCTGCCTCATGTTCTGTTCCCATAACTGAAGCTGGGCACCCAGAGTCCTAGCAATGAGGAGATGCAGGGAACTCTCTCCCCCTAAGAGTTGTATCTTTTGCAGCCCAATTGACTCTAGAAACACACACACACACACACACACATACACACACACACACACGCCTAGCAAGGTGCCCAGATTTAACAAATACACATATAGGACACTCAGTCTGTTAAATTTAAATTGCAGATAAACAGCAAATCATTGGGCTTTTTTGGCTTCAGTATACCTAAAAATCGCATGGCCAGATTTCAGGGATTTTTGCTCATACACATAGTGTGCCTCACCAAGCAGAGAATCACACAGAGGAGAATGTCTCAGCATTGTCTCAGAAGGATGGTGGACTAGGAGGCAGAAGGGATTTTAATATCCAAAGGGATGTGGGGTAGTGAGTAATATTAGAAAGAATGGTCTTGTGTTCAGTTCTGAAAGCCTTGTGATCTTTGACACGTGATTCATCCTTTTTAAGATATGGTGTCTTCGACTATAAAATGAGGATAATTCCAGTAACAGCAGCTAATATATTCTGAGCACGTACTAAGCAGGAGGCACTTTCTCCAATCTTTACATGAGTTGACTTATTTTATCCTTATGCTGGTATTGTGAGGGGCATATAATTATTAGTATTCCCCCCATTTTATGTCCGGGGATCTAGGGCACTGAGAGGCCAGATAAGTTGCCCAAGGACAGAATTACTCAGCAGTGGAGCTGGGATGGATTGGAATTCAGGAAGAAATGTTAACTCTGTAGTGTCAAGACATAAGATGTCTATGGCACCAAGCCCAGTGACAGGTGTGTACTCAGCACTTAATCTGTGCTGTTACCAACCTTATCAGAGGCAGTTCTGCCTGGTCCTCAGAGAAGGCAAGCTACCACATACGAGAAGATAGCCCAGAAGAAGAATTAGAGATCTCTCCCAGCAGGAGCAAGTGACTTGAATGCAACAGGGGGTCCCTGTGACCGTCCTCCCCCCATCTTGCCTCATCAGCTGCAACAGAACAAAGCCAAAAAGTTGGAGGTTTTGCTGAAATCCTTCTGACCTGAGAAGACCTTACATAATTATAGCTGGCACTAGCCTGGGCCCCTTCCACGGCTGTGAGACTCAAGGGCATGTGCCATCAGCAAGACTGCAAGGACCTGACCTTTGGTGTGTGCACTTTACCTTTTGTCATTATTTGTCCATTCTTTTCTACAAAAGTATTTATTGAGCTCCTTCTACAGTAGACCCGTTGCGTGTCGGGCTAGGATCTCTGAGTACCAATACAAACACGCAGTCATGCCATCTGGGGGGAGACAGATCAATAAAGATAAGATTTCAGGGGCGCCTGGGTGGCACAGCGGTTAAGCGTCTGCCTTTGGCTCAGGGCGTGATCCCGACGTTGTGGGATCGAGCCACACATCAGGCTCCTCTGCTGTGAGCCTGCTTCTTCCTCTCCCACTCCCGCTGCTTGTGTTCCCTCTCTTGCTGGCTGTCTCTATCTCTGTCAAATAAATAAATAAAAAATCTTTAAAAAAAACATAAAGGTAAGATTTCAGTGCAGGGTGATGCACGCAGCAACAACACAGGTTGCTCAGAGTTCAGGGGCAGCAGTCTCCTGAGGCAGAGAGGGTAAAGAGGGGCTTGCAGGGAGACTGGAAAAGACTCCATAGAGGCAGATGATGGATTCGCACTTGAAGGAGAATTCTCATCGCTGACATTTGTTGAGTGCCCACTATGGGCCAGGGACTGCTCTAAGAATCTTACATGTGTTAACTCATTCCATCAGAAGGGGACTACTATTATCCTCATTTTACAGATGAAGAGAAACATAAACACAGAAAACCAAGTCAAGTAACTTGCCCCAAATTACACAATGATTTTGCAGCTGAGCTTGGATTTGAACCCAGGCATCTGTCTTCGACTACGATGCTGTCCTAGTCAAAGAAGGGGTTTCCTGGTTAGGAGGGAGGAAGGTATGGCCACGGGCTAGAAGATGCACAGAAGCATCCACTGTGAGGTGTAGGGAGAGAGATGGTGGGGGCAGGACATGAACCTGGAGAGGATCGTTGTGCAAGACCTCCTCTGCTATGATGTCATTTGGATTTTATTTGTAAATTATGAGAAATCCCAGAAGGGCTTGAAGCAATGGGTTGAGGATCAGCCTTGCATTTTAGAAAGATCACTCCGAAAGAGGGAGGACACATTGGAGGAGAATTTTGCTGGAGGCTGAAAGACCAATTAGAAGATTCTTGCAGTGATCCAGCTAACTCATGTCTGCCTGTGGAGTGGCAGCTCATTATAGTTTTGATTTGTATTTCCCTGATTATGAGTAATGTTGAGCATCTTTTCATGTGTCTGTTGGCCATCTGGATGTCTTCTTTGGAAAAATGTCTGTTCATGTCTTCTGGCCATTATTTACTTGGATTATTCACCTTTTGGGTCTTGAGTGTCATAAGTACTTTATATATTTTAGATACTAACCCTTTATCAAATATGTCATTTGCAAATACCTTCTCCCATTCCACAGGTTGCCCTTTAGTTTTGTTGATTGTTTCTTTTGTTGTACAGAAACTTTTTATGAAGTCCCCAAGTTTATTTTTGCTTTTGTTTCCCTTGCCTCAGGAGACATATTCTAGAAAGAGGTTGCTGATGTCAAAGAGACTTTTGCCTGTGTTCTCCTCTGGGATTTTTATGTATGTTAACTAACTGGAATTCAAATAAAAACTTAAAAAAAAAAAAAGAATCATGTCTGCTCTGTAGTATTCCAGCAGTATACCTAATATGCAGGGGTCTTTTGGGGAATTAATGTTATTTGAAAAGGATATTAAAATTGATGGGAACATATCTGTGTTTGTTGGCACTTTACCCAAGAATTCGATTCCAGGTGCAATAAGGCAATTAATTGTAAGGCAAGATGATCCAATCATTGAAAATGGGTGTTAAGGTTTCATCGCAGCAAACTCTAAACCTTATAATCCTTTCTAAATGTAACTGCAAATCTTCTTTGCTTTTCAATAAATATTTAATAACAGAGGATTGCAGAGGAAGGCTATATTTCAAAAATTGTAATTGCTGTGAAGAAAGCCTCTGTAGACTGAGGTATTAACACACCTAATTGCCACTAAGATGCATTTATCAATCAAGATGATCAACCAAGATGCAAGCAATGACTCTTCACATCTTTGGGTGGGTGGAGGCAGAAACTTGATAACTGCAGTACCTGTCACTCGGCTAGTTTAGGTCTCTCATTTTTTAGATCCAACTTATCTATTATCAATAGGCTGTGTAATCCAATCCATTCTCTGTTTCATTAGTCGAGTGCATAATTTTCCTTTTTTTCCCCTGTATATTCTATTTAGATATTCACTCTTCCCTATTCCACATGCACTCAGAGTTTTTAAAGTCAAAGTACCGGGGCGCCTGGGTGGCACAGCGGTTAAACGTCTGCCTTCGGCTCAGGGCGTGATCCTGGCGTTATGGGATCGAGCCCCACATCAGGCTCCTCTGCTATGAGCCTGCTTCTTCCTCTCCCACTCCCCCTGCTTGTGTTCCCTCTCTCGCTGGCTGTCTCTATCTCTGTCGAATAAATAAATAAACTTCAAAAAAAATAAATAACTTAAACTAATATTGATATTTTTCTGGATATCTGATATTACTATGGATTTTATTCAATTAATAACAAAGTGTGAATGGTCTAGAATTGACAACAGGGGCTTGGGGTACAGGCACTGGACAGAAAGTCAAAGGGCTTTCATTCTTGACTTCTCCATCAACAATTCTAACTTACTGGAAAATAACTATTGTTATTTTATTGGGAAATAAATATATTTTTATAACTTTTCCACACCCCCTCTAGATGAGAACTACTATAGGAAAACTTAGATTTCTGTAACACCTAAAATAGCAACCAATATGTTCACAGAAACAATCAATTTTTTCCAGAGAAACTATCATGATTCAAAGTTAATCTGTTCCAAGGAAAGGAACTGGAATTGGTTACTGACATGCAATCATTCATTTCTTATTTTACCAACAGTAATTAAATTGCCTGGAACTGTTGTCATTTAACAGCCTATTAATTGACTAATGTGCATTACTTGCATTCAGAGTATAGGTAAAATCCAGGGATTAAGCAACAAGGAAAAGAGATTTACAAAGTCTGCCTGTCATCCATCCCAAAAGGGGTAAATTTACCTCCTATTGTAAGGTAATTTATAAATGCACAAGTCGTGTGTGTTTCCATAGAGGGGGACATGTCAGTCTGGAATTACAGGGGCAGCAGGAGACTGCAGCCTCCGTTAGAGAGCCACAGATATTGATCTCTTGAAACCCTGCTCATGAGCAGAAGGACCCACTACCTCTTACCATCACCAAGATGACTCTTCTGCTCTTTTCTTGTGAATGATTTTATTCCCTTTTGCCAGTTCATCCCCAGATTGCTTTTAAGACGTGTTCTTTTACATTCTTCGTCAGAGTCATTACTATTTTTCTAATACTTTCTAATACTTGTGTAGCACTTTTCTACATGCCCACGCTTTATTTTCTTTTCCAATATTAGCATTATAAACATGGTTTAAACATAAATGGATCCTTGTAGCATATTCTCAGGGTCCAGACTGTGCATTTGTCACAGTCCGAGGTTCCCTGAGATCTCTGCTTCTTTGAGTTTCCAGTATATCAAATAGGCCTAGGAAGATGGAAGATGTCAAATGATGTTCCATGAATTGAATTGGAGTAGGAAATAATTTAGCACTAATAAGATCAAAAAGAAGTGACAAAATTGACATTCGCTAGCATTATTAAAAGTTGCAGTTCTGGGATCTCATAATTTTAAATTGCTAACAACCCAAAGGCAAGCATCTCTTTCACTCATAAAATTTTCTTCAAAGCATCTTAACCCCAAATAACATTTCTATCAAATTACTCTCAGAGCCACTAAGGTCCATGTCTCCTTTCTGAAGCCACAAGAGTACCCTCTCCTCACACTTTTGGCAGAAAGTCTCTGTTAAGATCACCTCACCCTTGCCAGGAAACCTATTTGTCTAGACTCATTATAGTCCCAGTAAGCACTTATACTTCTTTGTGTTTCTGAGTAGTGCTGCTGACCTTGCCCGAGTAAGGTCTCCCCAGAAGCAAATGCTCTTACTGCTTAATGGCTCTTTTGAGTGTCTGTGAAATGGAAATGATAGCACTTCCTAACTTCCTGACACATAAGTAAGTTGGAGATTGACTTTGACAGGGAACTGCAAGTATGCATGGGCCAGAATAAAGTAAGATGGCAGAGTTCTTCTGGTCACTTGGGATCCTTGATAACCCATTCTCTTTTGCTTCTTAACCATTGTGGTTGACATTAAGTGGTCTCCCATTTCCCCAACAGAATTGACCCACAGAATATTCTATGGACTCTTATTTCTGAACATTGATTAATTGTATAAATAATACAAATGTAAAATAATTGTATTATTAGGCATTTATAAATTATAAATAAAATATAAGGTATAAGATTAAGTTGTACACCCTTAAAAGTAAATTCAGAATTGACTTGTTTACTCTTAGCTAATTGATGACAAAGAGGCCTTCCTTATAAGTGGGCAATGTGGATGGTTTTGTAGGTATGAATGAATGAATGCAAGAGATTATAAATGTGACTGTGCCCACTTAGGCCGATCTGTGACCTTTGGTAAACCTGAACCTCTCTTTTTCAAGCCATGAAATGGCAGGTTGAAACAGGGGGCCTCTTGGGTATTCTTCCATGAGTCTTTGTAAATTAAATAGAACTGACTGCATTAATGGAAAGAGGATTCAATTAGGCTTTGTGCATTTGTCTGAAATCAAGACCAGCTCTAATCAAACTTTTCTAAAGAGAATCAAATCTATTTCACCTTGTTTTGTGGATTCTGTGCAAAACATTTTAATACTCCTCACCCCCTCCAAACCAAACCAGCCTTAAGGTTAACTTTACCAGGTTCCCCTGTCAATATATTTAACCTGCTAACTTTTCTTTTTAAGGTCAAATTTCTGTTATGATGTAAAATGCATAGTATTTGTTTGTGAAAGGCTTTGAGAAGAGAGAATAATGGCTAAATAGTCCTTCAAAACATATTTTATCAGAAATCAGAACTATGATGTCCAAATATATGTAGATTTCCTGTGATACATTGCTAGCGTTCCCACAGAGTGACATCTTTCCACTTTCCAAGTACAGACCTTCAACCACTATCTATATTCTTCTCTTTAATTCTGTAAGAGAACTTGATTCAGTGCTCACTATTACATATACAGAATGTTGTATCTGCACTCCACATATGCTATCTCTGCCCAAAGTCTGGGGTGGTGGTTCCAGGTCCTTTCTCCAGCTTACTTCCAAGATACCATGAGAGGTTCCAGTCAATACATTTCTGTCTCAGGGACATGCAATTCTAAGCCTTATTTGTAATTATGGAGTGAAAGTCTCTTTTCATGATAAAGAGACGGTTGTCATCAGGAGAGACTCAGGGAGTTTTGGAAAGGCTGACGGACATTTCTTAATGTGCTGGGTATTAAGCAGAATAGATTCACTCCTTTGCCAAAGGCCAAACAGCATCTAACACAGGAGAGTATTGCCTGCCCAGTGCAACCCCATTAAAAGCAATAAATAAACACATTCAGCTGATTTCTAGATAGTGTCCCCAGATTTGAATTCAAAGAATTACACTGAACATTTTAACAACAAATTGCTGATCCGAGAATTTTCTAGGAGAATCCACTGTGTATCATAAGTTGATGGTTCAACTAATGCCTCTGGAGAAATCTGTAGACTGAGCAGCCAGACTGTCTGGCTTATAAATTGCAACATTATTTTTCCTAAATCCCCAACATTCATGATTTCATTTCAGTAAAACAGTAATTTAAACAATGCCTAAATGTGTAAGAAAAAAATACATTGAAGGCTATAGAACAATTTATTAATAATGGTAGGACATTTTCTGCAGTATTTTTAATGCATCACTCAGGACTGTATTGATTCAGCATCAAAGTTCTTGGAAACAAGCCTCTTACCAATATCTAAGACCCTGATGTTGTAATTGAACTAGAAAATGTAAGATTTCTACTGTTCCTGCTGAGAATTCTTCCCAATAAATGTGTGTTTTCCACTGGGGCTAAAACCACTGCTACTTGTGTTTTTAATTTTTCCTCCTGTTTCTTTTTCGTATTATTCAGTTTTCTTTTTTTCTCTCCTTTACCAGAAAAACAGACATATGAGACACTATTTATTCCTCTAAGACAACTTGCACTTTAGGGGGCCATTTGAATGATAAACTTTGTTATAACTTATAGTCAGAAAATCACCAGTGTACAGCATGAAAGAAGTGGAAAATGTATTAATGTTTAACTCTGTAAAAGGTGGTTGAGTGGAACTTTTGGTGGAAATGAGATTTCATGATTTTTCCCGTTGTTTTACATGTTTTCAAAAAAAAAAAAAAAGAAAAAAGTTTAAGAAATGTCTCCATTTGCAGCCCCACTGAGGAGATAGGACATATATCTCCGAACTTAATGAGTTATGTATTAATGCATTAGCACCACAGCATCATTTTCTGGGAGGACAAAGAACACTCAACCAAGGTTATGGTTCTGATTCTAGTGCTTAGTAGCTATGTTACTTGGGGGCAGGTGTTTTATGTCTTTGAGCATCTGAAAGTGAAGGGATTGGGTGAGATCATCTCTTAGGACCTCCCATTCCTATGACATACCTTGGCTGAGTGTTTTCAGAAGCTTGAGGAGAGTAAAAAAGAGCTATTTGAAGGAAGCTGACTAGAACATTCAGTACTAGGAGACTTGAGTCCTTTCCAGGGGAAGGGAATCATTCTAATAAGAGGAGTGCTTAGGAAAAGCAGTATGATGAGTTTCACTGGGATGGGAAGGGACTTGGCTCACCCACAGCTGTAGAAGTGTTATCTCCTCACGGGGTATTGAAACTGTAGAACCCGGATGTAGTAGATACTGCGGTGGGCCCTTCAGGACTGAGACATTCATTCATCAATGACCTGGGAATATTGGTTTCTGTTATCTCAGTCACATCCCTCTCCAGGAATTACTCTCAGCTGAAGAGAATTGCTTTAATCAAGGTTATCTCTTCCTGGGAATAGTCTGCTTCTAATGATCACTCAGGGTAAGAAGGGTACAGAGGTTTAGTTCCTTTGCTTCAATTTGAGACAACCCTGAAGGTGATCAAGGTGCCGCGTAAGATTATGGGATCCTCTGAGGCTACCGTTGCAAATACATCATGCTTTATGTTCTCTTTCTACCACATTTTGCTTCCCTCATTTCCTTCTGGATGATGGGCACGAGAGCACTCTCCAGGAAGTTTCCTGTCCAAAAGAAGTGAAATAAAAGCTTGTGTTAAAGACCCACGGGGTTGAGTCAGGGACAGCAGGGTAACAGGCAGAGAAGGATAGGACAAAGGAAAATTGGAAAACTATTGGATCCTACCCACGTTGAGTTAGTATAGATAACATATTCCAATAATGTACTGCCTCTGTGCAAAATAGAAATAACCCACTTAGGCACGTTGGGGAAGTCTCTGTTAGAAGACAGTAAATATTTTAGTAGAGGGATCTTTAGGCAGCAAGCTCAAGTGATTTAGACTCCAAGCTTGCACTGATAGAACAAGCATGAAGCCAGTGGGAGGTAGGGATTCAGGGGTCCTTCTGGAGAAAGGAGTCCACGGAAGTACATGGTGTTTCTGAGGAATGAAATCCAATCCACCAGGGGTACAAGCAAGAGCACTCCCAAATCTTAATAAGCATCACTTTATGCCAGGAAAATAGTCAGGATTCCATGCCAGATGGTTCTTGCGTCTTCCTGACCTGCTCACCAATACCATATAAATTACTTTAATTTAATGACAGAGTGCTTCTGGGAAGAAATGAATTTGTGAACAAATGAAGCATATGACATCCAGGTCTTACTAGTCAACTCAGATTGCCTGGGTTACTTGGTATCCCAAGATCAGTCATTCAGTTTCCAACAGGACCCAGTTATTTGCAGGTCAGAAGCTATTTATTAAAAGAAATTTTTTTCTGAAACAAACATAAATCTACTGTAAAATTCTAGGGTCTTTTGTGCCTACTCATCTATTTTTGTTGTATAGATGCTATGATCAATTCACTACTCCCAAAGACCTCTGGGAATGAGGCCATTTTGATTCCCATACTGGTCTTGCTCTGTGGGTCTTAGTATCACTTTGCATTTAGTGGTTAAAAGCTGTCCATTTGGCATCTATCATCCTGGACACTTTCCACTCTATTAAAATTAGGAAATGCACATGTGAATTATAGCATTGCAAGACTCAGAGAAGTTGGTCATTAAAATGTTGTTCAATAATGCTGGCTTTCTCCTTGATTTATTTCTCCTTATTTGGGAGTGGTGGCAAGAAGGTAGCATGAATTTCTAGTTCCACGGTCCTATCTCCAAAATTACTGAACTCTCTTTTCCTTTTATTTTCCAATTTTATTGAGGAGTAATTGACAAATATAGTTGTATATATTTAAAGTGTACAATGTAATGATTTGCTATGTGTGTACATTTTGAGATGATTAGCAAGATAGTTAATACATTCATCAACTCCCATAACTTTGTATGTGCGTGTGTACAAATGCTTAAGATTTACTCTGAGCAAATTTTAAGTATACAATACTGTATTATTAACTATAAGATATTTTACACGCCTTTTTTTACTGAAGTTTAGTTGACATACAACAATATATAGTTTCATGTATACAACATAGTGATTTGACGATTACATACATTATGAAATGCTCACCACAGTTCAGTCTAGTTACCATCTGTCATCATACAAAGCTAAAATAATATTGACTATATTCCCTAGGCTATAATTTACATCCCAGTGACTTATTTATTTTATAGTTGGAAGTTTGTACCTCTTAATCCCTCCCACTTATTTTGCCTATCTTGCTACTCCCCTTCCCTGTGGCAACCACCAGTTTGTTCCCTGTAATTATGAGTCTGTTTCTGTGTTGTTTTATTTGTTCATTTGTTTCTTTAGATTTCACTTATAATAGAAATCATATGGTATTTGTCTTTCTCTTTCTGACTTACTTCGCCTAACATATGCCTGCTAGGTCCATTCATGTTGTCACAAATGGCAAGATTTCCTTCTTTTTTAATGTCTTAGTAGTATGTATTCCATTACATATATAATATACATATATATTATACATATAAATGTCAATCAGTGGATGAACAGATAAAGAAAATGTGATATGTATTATAATTATAAATTTTTATTTTATTATATTATATTAATATGGAATATTATTCAGCAAGAAAAAGAAGAAAATCCTGCAATTTACAAAAATGTGATTAAACCTTGAGGGTTTTATGCTAGTGAGATAAAACACAAGAAAGACAAATACTACATGGTATCACTTGTATGTGAACTCTTTCCTATATTAAGCCATCACATCTTTGGCAGTTTGCCTTGGCTTAGAATGATCTATCACAATATTGCTTAGTGTGGCCCTATCTTACACACTCAAAACTCTGTCCCAGACAGATGAGATGCCGTGTTGGATTTAGGAATATATTTATTTCTTGTTCTAGCATACTCAGAATATACTCCAACACCCATTAGACAGATTTTCAATAATCTAGTTCAGTCCAGTCCAACAATAATTGGGCATATATAGGATATCTCCTACTTATTTTTGCTTTTAATTAGCTGTTTGGAGCACACTAGGCTTTGTTTGATTACAGATATGGACGTATTAAGGGATCTGGGTCATTAGCACTGACTTCCTTCTTCAATGGAGAATCACCATATAAAACAAGGAGATGCTTCTTCAGGCAAATACATTTCATCACGTTTGTGGTTTCAAGATGCTTTTCAAATTCTAGGTATTCTGTTCATCCTTAATCAATGCCCCCCCTTTTTTTTGAAAGAGAGAGAAAGAGAAGGGGGTGGGGAGGGGCAGAGGGAGAGTGATAGAGAGAGCATCTTAGACAGGTCCTGCCCTCATGCAGGGCTAGACCTCACAACTTTCAGATCATGACCTGAACCGAAATCAAGAGTCAGAGACTTAAACGACTGAGCCACGCAGTCTGGCGGCTCAGTAAAAAAATGTTCTCATTTTTACTGAAAAATGCTAAAACTGGGAATGCAACTGTCATTTTAATTGAGCAACCAACAGAGTAAAACTTTGAGTTTGATTCCAACAATATCAGGCATGTAGTTACAAAATATAAAATAGTTTGCAAAAATCTATGCCTTTGCATGAAGTATGGGGACTCGAAATTGTTATTTTCTTTCTTTAAGCTATCAAATGTTGTTAAGAACAGCCACCTTACGTATTGTTCTTAAACTCTTATACTTTTTATGTAGCTCTTTGCACTTATTATGTGGTTTCTCAAAGTTTCGTCTATAGGAAATTTGATTCCAAGTTATTTATTGATAACCACTGCCTTCATATTACTATCCTGGAATATTGATAAGACTTTGACTGCCTTTGCCTCGGCTATGACAGATGACCAATGTCTTACTGCTCGCATATTTCTCAGGTTCTTTTTTCTAAACTCATGCTGGGTTTCATGAGTGTAAGCAACAGAAAGTGGCTATGCTACCTCTGAAAACTAACTTGTTAGCATATCACTTGGTAACTCACAGAAATCACTGGAAGGCCTAACAAAGCTAGTAGAAAACAAGAAAGGCTTAGAGCTAAAATACACCTGGTTAGGGTTCTACTCTTGGCACTTTTTTTTTTTTTTACCACTATTTCTGGACAATTACAGCTACCACCACCCAAAACTGTACTGCCACTTTCACTGCTGTATGCTGATACTATTATAGGATTCTTACTCTCACTTCATCTTAATATCACTTATTCTAGTTTCAAAGTTCTTTCTGGAAGCATCTAATTGTTCTATTCTAGGTCACATGCCTGTACCTTGACTCTCAGGGTGAGGAGATGGAGCCTTTTGTCTCATTTTTTCATTTATATAGGAAAGTATGATTCCCTTCCATAAAGACTCTCACAATGAAGATTCTTTCAAGATAGAAACGAGTTTATGTGCTGGGAAGACCAAAATGACAGGTATCCACTTCATGCACAAATGCTGTTATAAAGGTGAGGGATATTAGTTACTTTTCTTCCAAATTAACCATAACAAATACTGCATTTTATTAATTAACCATTGAGTAGCTGGAGGCAATTTATTATTTTGCTGTAAGTATGTCCGTCAAATCATGGCAATTAGGCACAACCAGGTCCTGAATCTGCCCTATATTCTGTCTCCATCTACCTATATTAATTGGGTGAGGTTTTTTGTTTTTTGTTTTTGCATTTTTTTTAACTTTCCTGGACAGTACAGAGAGGGCTGGTGGCTTATACTGTTAACTGGACCCCAGTGGGGTGAATAAAAGATCACTTTGTAGGAGCTGCTGACACCCATGTTTTAGAACCCCAAACTGAAGGTCCGTACCTCAAACATATGGCTTTAACTTGACCTTCCATCATTCTTCGAAGATGCAGAACTGAGATGGAAACCTAAATGTGACAAGAAAATGGGAATAATTTATTTAGTTGCAAGACCATCAAAATTGGAGGGTAAGGGAGAAGCTTTGAAAGCAAATTCCTATAGTGGGAAAGAGTAGGTACCATAAAAATTCAATTTTACCAAGGGCTAAATGAGTGCTGTGTTTCCCCCCCCCCCTTATTCTGAATTAAGTTTGTTCTGAAATAGAAATCCTTTTCTTTTTCCTTTTACTTCATTTCCATTCTCAGTTCTTGTCTAGGGACCCTATTTAGGATTAAAATAAATGGACCATTTCAGCATAAATGTAGCAGTGCAGGAAAGAGTGTGGAAAGTGCTTACTGCATAAAACACATCCCTTTCTGANGGGAAGCCTGTTTCTCCCTCTCCCACTCCCCTTGCTTGTGTTCCCTCTCTCACTGTCTCTCTCTGTCAAATAAATAAATAAAATCTTCAAAAAAAATAAATAACTTAAACTAATATTGATATTTTTCTGGATATCTGATATTACTATGGATTTTATTCAATTAATAACAAAGTGTGAATGGTCTAGAATTGACAACAGGGGCTTGGGGTACAGGCACTGGACAGAAAGTCAAAGGGCTTTCATTCTTGACTTCTCCATCAACAATTCTAACTTACTGGAAAATAACTATTGTTATTTTATTGGGAAATAAATATATTTTTATAACTTTTCCACACCCCCTCTAGATGAGAACTACTATAGGAAAACTTAGATTTCTGTAACACCTAAAATAGCAACCAATATGTTCACAGAAACAATCAATTTTTTCCAGAGAAACTATCATGATTCAAAGTTAATCTGTTCCAAGGAAAGGAACTGGAATTGGTTACTGACATGCAATCATTCATTTCTTATTTTACCAACAGTAATTAAATTGCCTGGAACTGTTGTCATTTAACAGCCTATTAATTGACTAATGTGCATTACTTGCATTCAGAGTATAGGTAAAATCCAGGGATTAAGCAACAAGGAAAAGAGATTTACAAAGTCTGCCTGTCATCCATCCCAAAAGGGGTAAATTTACCTCCTATTGTAAGGTAATTTATAAATGCACAAGTCGTGTGTGTTTCCATAGAGGGGGACATGTCAGTCTGGAATTACAGGGGCAGCAGGAGACTGCAGCCTCCGTTAGAGAGCCACAGATATTGATCTCTTGAAACCCTGCTCATGAGCAGAAGGACCCACTACCTCTTACCATCACCAAGATGACTCTTCTGCTCTTTTCTTGTGAATGATTTTATTCCCTTTTGCCAGTTCATCCCCAGATTGCTTTTAAGACGTGTTCTTTTACATTCTTCATTGGAGTCATTACTATTTTTCTAATACTTTCTAATACTTGTGTAGCACTTTTCTACATGCCCACGCTTTATTTTCTTTTCCAATATTAGCATTATAAACATGGTTTAAACATAAATGGATCCTTGTAGCATATTCTCAGGGTCCAGACTGTGCATTTGTCACAGTCCGAGGTTCCCTGAGATCTCTGCTTCTTTGAGTTTCCAGTATATCAAATAGGCCTAGGAAGATGGAAGATGTCAAATGATGTTCCATGAATTGAATTGGAGTAGGAAATAATTTAGCACTAATAAGATCAAAAAGAAGTGACAAAATTGACATTCGCTAGCATTATTAAAAGTTGCAGTTCTGGGATCTCGTAATTTTAAATTGCTAACAACCCAAAGGCAAGCATCTCTTTCACTCATAAAATTTTCTTCAAAGCATCTTAACCCCAAATAACATTTCTATCAAATTACTCTCAGAGCCACTAAGGTCCATGTCTCCTTTCTGAAGCCACAAGAGTACCCTCTCCTCACACTTTTGGCAGAAAGTCTCTGTTAAGATCACCTCACCCTTGCCAGGAAACCTATTTGTCTAGACTCATTATAGTCCCAGTAAGCACTTATACTTCTTTGTGTTTCTGAGTAGTGCTGCTGACCTTGCCCGAGTAAGGTCTCCCCAGAAGCAAATGCTCTTACTGCTTAATGGCTCTTTTGAGTGTCTGTGAAATGGAAATGATAGCACTTCCTAACTTCCTGACACATAAGTAAGTTGGAGATTGACTTTGACAGGGAACTGCAAGTATGCATGGGCCAGAATAAAGTAAGATGGCAGAGTTCTTCTGGTCACTTGGGATCCTTGATAACCCATTCTCTTTTGCTTCTTAACCATTGTGGTTGACATTAAGTGGTCTCCCATTTCCCCAACAGAATTGACCCACAGAATATTCTATGGACTCTTATTTCTGAACATTGATTAATTGTATAAATAATACAAATGTAAAATAATTGTATTATTAGGCATTTATAAATTATAAATAAAATATAAGGTATAAGATTAAGTTGTACACCCTTAAAAGTAAATTCAGAATTGACTTGTTTACTCTTAGCTAATTGATGACAAAGAGGCCTTCCTTATAAGTGGGCAATGTGGATGGTTTTGTAGGTATGAATGAATGAATGCAAGAGATTATAAATGTGACTGTGCCCACTTAGGCTGATCTGTGACCTTTGGTAAACCTGAACCTCTCTTTTTCAAGCCATGAAATGGCAGGTTGAAACAGGGGGCCTCTTGGGTATTCTTCCATGAGTCTTTGTAAATTAAATAGAACTGACTGCATTAATGGAAAGAGGATTCAATTAGGCTTTGTGCATTTGTCTGAAATCAAGACCAGCTCTAATCAAACTTTTCTAAAGAGAATCAAATCTATTTCACCTTGTTTTGTGGATTCTGTGCAAAACATTTTAATACTCCTCACCCCCTCCAAACCAAACCAGCCTTAAGGTTAACTTTACCAGGTTCCCCTGTCAATATATTTAACCTGCTAACTTTTCTTTTTAAGGTCAAATTTCTGTTATGATGTAAAATGCATAGTATTTGTTTGTGAAAGGCTTTGAGAAGAGAGAATAATGGCTAAATAGTCCTTCAAAACATATTTTATCAGAAATCAGAACTATGATGTCCAAATATATGTAGATTTCCTGTGATACATTGCTAGCGTTCCCACAGAGTGACATCTTTCCACTTTCCAAGTACAGACCTTCAACCACTATCTATATTCTTCTCTTTAATTCTGTAAGAGAACTTGATTCAGTGCTCACTATTACATATACAGAATGTTGTATCTGCACTCCACATATGCTATCTCTGCCCAAAGTCTGGGGTGGTGGTTCCAGGTCCTTTCTCCAGCTTACTTCCAAGATACCATGAGAGGTTCCAGTCAATACATTTCTGTCTCAGGGACATGCAATTCTAAGCCTTATTTGTAATTATGGAGTGAAAGTCTCTTTTCATGATAAAGAGACGGTTGTCATCAGGAGAGACTCAGGGAGTTTTGGAAAGGCTGACGGACATTTCTTAATGTGCTGGGTATTAAGCAGAATAGATTCACTCCTTTGCCAAAGGCCAAACAGCATCTAACACAGGAGAGTATTGCCTGCCCAGTGCAACCCCATTAAAAGCAATAAATAAACACATTCAGCTGATTTCTAGATAGTGTCCCCAGATTTGAATTCAAAGAATTACACTGAACATTTTAACAACAAATTGCTGATCCGAGAATTTTCTAGGAGAATCCACTGTGTATCATAAGTTGATGGTTCAACTAATGCCTCTGGAGAAATCTGTAGACTGAGCAGCCAGACTGTCTGGCTTATAAATTGCAACATTATTTTTCCTAAATCCCCAACATTCATGATTTCATTTCAGTAAAACAGTAATTTAAACAATGCCTAAATGTGTAAGAAAAAAATACATTGAAGGCTATAGAACAATTTATTAATAATGGTAGGACATTTTCTGCAGTACTTTTAATGCATCACTCAGGACTGTATTGATTCAGCATCAAAGTTCTTGGAAACAAGCCTCTTACCAATATCTAAGACCCTGATGTTGTAATTGAACTAGAAAATGTAAGATTTCTACTGTTCCTGCTGAGAATTCTTCCCAATAAATGTGTGTTTTCCACTGGGGCTAAAACCACTGCTACTTGTGTTTTTAATTTTTCCTCCTGTTTCTTTTTCGTATTATTCAGTTTTCTTTTTTTCTCTCCTTTACCAGAAAAACAGACATATGAGACACTATTTATTCCTCTAAGACAACTTGCACTTTAGGGGGCCATTTGAATGATAAACTTTGTTATAACTTATAGTCAGAAAATCACCAGTGTACAGCATGAAAGAAGTGGAAAATGTATTAATGTTTAACTCTATAAAAGGTGGTTGAGTGGAACTTTTGGTGGAAATGAGATTTCATGATTTTTCCTGTTGTTTTACATGTTTTCAAAAAAAAAAAAAGAAAAAAGTTTAAGAAATGTCTCCATTTGCAGCCCCACTGAGGAGATAGGACATATATCTCTGAACTTAATGAGTTATGTATTAATGCATTAGCACCACAGCATCATTTTCTGGGAGGACAAAGAACACTCAACCAAGGTTATGGTTCTGATTCTAGTGCTTAGTAGCTATGTTACTTGGGGGCAGGTGTTTTATGTCTTTGAGCATCTGAAAGTGAAGGGATTGGGTGAGATCATCTCTTAGGACCTCCCATTCCTATGACATACCTTGGCTGAGTGTTTTCAGAAGCTTGAGGAGAGTAAAAAAGAGCTATTTGAAGGAAGCTGACTAGAACATTCAGTACTAGGAGACTTGAGTCCTTTCCAGGGGAAGGGAATCATTCTAATAATAGGAGTGCTTAGGAAAAGCAGTATGATGAGTTTCACTGGGATGGGAAGGGACTTGGCTCACCCACAGCTGTAGAAGTGTTATCTCCTCACGGGGTATTGAAACTGTAGAACCCGGATGTAGTAGATACTGCGGTGGGCCCTTCAGGACTGAGACATTCATTCATCAATGACCTGGGAATATTGGTTTCTGTTATCTCAGTCACATCCCTCTCCAGGAATTACTCTCAGCTGAAGAGAATTGCTTTAATCAAGGTTATCTCTTCCTGGGAATAGTCTGCTTCTAATGATCACTCAGGGTAAGAAGGGTACAGAGGTTTAGTTCCTTTGCTTCAATTTGAGACAACCCTGAAGGTGATCAAGGTGCCGCGTAAGATTATGGGATCCTCTGAGGCTACCGTTGCAAATACATCATGCTTTATGTTCTCTTTCTACCACATTTTGCTTCCCTCATTTCCTTCTGGATGATGGGCA
>NC_048222.1:17365366-17408779 GCF_002007445.2 Ailuropoda melanoleuca | reverse complement strand
AATAGAAATAACCCACTTAGGCACGTTGGGGAAGTCTCTGTTAGAAGACAGTAAATATTTTAGTAGAGGGAGCTTTAGACAGCAAGCTCAAGTGATTTAGACTCCAAGCTTGCACTGATAGAACAAGCATGAAGCCAGTGGGAGGTGGGGATTCAGGGGTCCTTCTGGAGAAAAGAGTCCGCGGAAGTACATGGTGTTTCTGAGGAATGAAATCCAATCCACCAGGGGTACAAGCAAGAGCACTCCCAAATCTTAATAAGCATCACTTTATGCCAGGAAAATAGTCAGGATTCCATGCCAGATGGTTCTTGCGTCTTCCTGACCTGCTCACCAATACCATATAAATTACTTTAATTTAATGACAGAGTGCTTCTGGGAAGAAATGAATTTGTGAACAAATGAAGCATATGACATCCAGGTCTTACTAGTCAACTCAGATTGCCTGGGTTACTTGGTATCCCAAGATCAGTCATTCAGTTTCCAACAGGACCCAGTTATTTGCAGGTCAGAAGCTATTTATTAAAAGAAATTTTTTTCTGAAACAAACATAAATCTACTGTAAAATTCTAGGGTCTTTTGTGCCTACTCATCTATTTTTGTTGTATAGATGCTATGATCAATTCACTACTCCCAAAGACCTCTGGGAATGAGGCCATTTTGCTTCCCATACTGGTCTTGCTCTGTGGGTCTTAGTATCACTTTGCATTTAGTGGTTAAAAGCTGTCCATTTGGCATCTATCATCCTGGACACTTTCCACTCTATTAAAATTAGGAAATGCACATGTGAATTATAGCATTGCAAGACTCAGAAGAAGTTGGTCATTAAAATGTTGTTCAATAATGCTGGTTTTCTACTTGATTTATTTCTCCTTATTTGGGAGTGGTGGCAAGAAGGTAGCATGAATTTCTAGTTCCACGGTCCTATCTCCAAAATTACTGAACTCTCTTTTCCTTTTATTTTCCAATTTTATTGAGGAGTAATTGACAAATATAGTTGTATATATTTAAAGTGTACAATGTAATGATTTGCTATGTGTGTACATTTTGAGATGATTAGCAAGATAGTTAATACATTCATCAACTCCCATAACTTTGTATGTGCGTGTGTACAAATGCTTAAGATTTACTCTGAGCAAATTTTAAGTATACAATACTGTATTATTAACTATAAGATATTTTACACGCCTTTTTTTACTGAAGTTTAGTTGACATACAACAATATATAGTTTCATGTATACAACATAGTGATTTGACGATTACATACATTATGAAATGCTCACCACAGTTCAGTCTAGTTACCATCTGTCATCATACAAAGCTAAAATAATATTGACTATATTCCCTAGGCTATAATTTACATCCCAGTGACTTATTTATTTTATAGTTGGAAGTTTGTACCTCTTAATCCCTCCCACTTATTTTGCCTATCTTGCTACTCCCCTTCCCTGTGGCAACCACCAGTTTGTTCCCTGTAATTATGAGTCTGTTTCTGTGTTGTTTTATTTGTTCATTTGTTTCTTTAGATTTCACTTATAATAGAAATCATATGGTATTTGTCTTTCTCTTTCTGACTTACTTCGCCTAACATATGCCTGCTAGGTCCATTCATGTTGTCACAAATGGCAAGATTTCCTTCTTTTTTAATGTCTTAGTAGTATGTATTCCATTACATATATAATATACATATATATTATACATAAAATATATATGACATTGTATCATCCTATGTAGTGATCACTATACGTTTGTGTGTGTATATATATATATACACACACACGTCACCATGCTATATATAAGATCCTCAAAACTTATTCAACTTATAACTGAAAGTTTGTACCCTTTGACCTGTGTCTCCCTATATCTACACTCCCGTGTTCAATGTAGCATTCTCAAGAGCTGAGAAATATGGAAAGATCATAAATGTCAATCAGTGGATGAACAGATAAAGAAAATGTGATATGTATTATAATTATAAATTTTTATTTTATTATATTATATTAATATGGAATATTATTCAGCAAGAAAAAGAAGAAAATCCTGCAATTTACAAAAATGTGATTAAACCTTGAGGGTTTTATGCTAGTGAGATAAAACACAAGAAAGACAAATACTACATGGTATCACTTGTATGTGAACTCTTTCCTATATTAAGCCATCACATCTTTGGCAGTTTGCCTTGGCTTAGAATGATCTATCACAATATTGCTTAGTGTGGCCCTATCTTACACACTCAAAACTCTGTCCCAGACAGATGAGATGCCGTGTTGGATTTAGGAATATATTTATTTCTTGTTCTAGCATACTCAGAATATACTCCAACACCCATTAGACAGATTTTCAATAATCTAGTTCAGTCCAGTCCAACAATAATTGGGCATATATAGGATATCTCCTACTTATTTTTGCTTTTAATTAGCTGTTTGGAGCACACTAGGCTTTGTTTGATTACAGATATGGACGTATTAAGGGATCTGGGTCATTAGCACTGACTTCCTTCTTCAATGGAGAATCACCATATAAAACAAGGAGATGCTTCTTCAGGCAAATACATTTCATCACGTTTGTGGTTTCAAGATGCTTTTCAAATTCTAGGTATTCTGTTCATCCTTAATCAATGCCCCCCCTTTTTTTTGAAAGAGAGAGAAAGAGAAGGGGGTGGGGAGGGGCAGAGGGAGAGTGATAGAGAGAGCATCTTAGACAGGTCCTGCCCTCATGCAGGGCTAGACCTCACAACTTTCAGATCATGACCTGAACCGAAATCAAGAGTCAGAGACTTAAATGACTGAGCCACGCAGTCTGGCGGCTCAGTAAAAAAATGTTCTCATTTTTACTGAAAAATGCTAAAACTGGGAATGCAACTGTCATTTTAATTGAGCAACCAACAGAGTAAAACTTTGAGTTTGATTCCAACAATATCAGGCATGTAGTTACAAAATATAAAATAGTTTGCAAAAATCTATGCCTTTGCATGAAGTATGGGGACTCGAAATTGTTATTTTCTTTCTTTAAGCTATCAAATGTTGTTAAGAACAGCCACCTTACGTATTGTTCTTAAACTCTTATACTTTTTATGTAGCTCTTTGCACTTATTATGTGGTTTCTCAAAGTTTCGTCTATAGGAAATTTGATTCCAAGTTATTTATTGATAACCACTGCCTTCATATTACTATCCTGGAATATTGATAAGACTTTGACTGCCTTTGCCTCGGCTATGACAGATGACCAATGTCTTACTGCTCGCATATTTCTCAGGTTCTTTTTTCTACAACTCATGCTGGGTTTCATGAGTGTAAGCAACAGAAAGTGGCTATGCTACCTCTGAAAACTAACTTGTTAGCATATCACTTGGTAACTCACAGAAATCACTGGAAGGCCTAACAAAGCTAGTAGAAAACAAGAAAGGCTTAGAGCTAAAATACACCTGGTTAGGGTTCTACTCTTGGCACTTTTTTTTTTTTTTACCACTATTTCTGGACAATTACAGCTACCACCACCCAAAACTGTACTGCCACTTTCACTGCTGTATGCTGATACTGTTATAGGATTCTTACTCTCACTTCATCTTAATATCACTTATTCTAGTTTCAAAGTTCTTTCTGGAAGCATCTAATTGTTCTATTCTAGGTCACATGCCTGTACCTTGACTCTCAGGGTGAGGAGATGGAGCCTTTTGTCTCATTTTTTCATTTATATAGGAAAGTATGATTCCCTTCCATAAAGACTCTCACAATGAAGATTCTTTCAAGATAGAAATGAGTTTATGTGCTGGGAAGACCAAAATGACAGGTATCCACTCCATGCACAAATGCTGTTATAAAGGTGAGGGATATTAGTTACTTTTCTTCCAAATTAACCATAACAAATACTGCATTTTATTAATTAACCATTGAGTAGCTGGAGGCAATTTATTATTTTGCTGTAAGTATGTCCGTCAAATCATGGCAATTAGGCACAACCAGGTCCTGAATCTGCCCTATATTCTGTCTCCATCTACCTATATTAATTGGGTGAGGTTTTTTGTTTTTTGTTTTTGCATTTTTTTTAACTTTCCTGGACAGTACAGAGAGGGCTGGTGGCTTATACTGTTAACTGGACCCCAGTGGGGTGAATAAAAGATCACTTTGTAGGAGCTGCTGACACCCATGTTTTAGAACCCCAAACTGAAGGTCCGTACCTCAAACATATGGCTTTAACTTGACCTTCCATCATTCTTCGAAGATGCAGAACTGAGATGGAAACCTAAATGTGACAAGAAAATGGGAATAATTTATTTAGTTGCAAGACCATCAAAATTGGAGGGTAAGGGAGAAGCTTTGAAAGCAAATTCCTATAGTGGGAAAGAGTAGGTACCATAAAAATTCAATTTTACCAAGGGCTAAATGAGTGCTGTGTTCCCCCCCCCCCTTATTCTGAATTAAGTTTGTTCTGAAATAGAAATCCTTTTCTTTTTCCTTTTACTTCACTTCTATTCTCAGTTCTTGTCTAGGGACCCTATTTAGGATTAAAATAAATGGACCATTTCAGCATAAATGTAGCAGTGCAGGAAAGAGTGTGGAAAGTGCTTACTGCATAAAACACATCCCTTTCTGATTCATTACACCCCTTTTCTGCTGTGTATAAGTGGACACCTTTCACTAACTCACTATGGGGTAGCTGTGCACATGCATTTTGAAAGGAGGAGGAATCCTCTCCCAAAATACATAGACCTAAGCCATAAATCAAATAGACTTATCAAAATCAATCAATTAACAAAAGGAGCCTTTGAAAACTTGTCTCAGCCAAGCTTGAAACCTTATTTTCCTGTTAAGTGAAGTCCCAGAAACAGATAGGTTTTCATAGGTGATAAGCATTCTTCATATCCAAAAGATGTTCTGATTAGAAAATAGGTTAGACAGGAAAAACCAATCTTTGATAATAATTAGTTCCCCAAAGAGTAAAATTAAAAAAAAAAGGCAAAGTAGAAGTTGAAATATAAGGTAGGACTGAATTAAGTGAGGCAATCATTAACGAAACATATTTGTTATCTGCATTTTCAAGCCTGTAGAGTTTTCAAAATATCTTTGGATGCAGTTAGAAAAAAAGATCTCAGTGGAAGCATTGATGAATTATTAGTATTAAATTATTGAAGAATTTTAAGGACACAGTAATACTGGTCCCATCTAATTTTTACTGAAGATGGAAGCATATACTAATGTGAAAGCAAGGGACCAAGATAATGCCAATAGAAATATGTATAATGCTCTACAGTTTTCAAATATACATTATCACATGCTATATTCAGTGCTCTTTCAGGGAAACAGTGAGGAAACAGAGAGCAGCAGTGTAACCATGAGTTACAGCAAACCAAATTTGCATTTTTTTCCAGGAAAGGAAAGGCAGGAAAACAGGAGAGAACGTATTTAACTCTCAACTAGTCAATAGACTACATTTAGAAGTAGATTCATTTAGAGGTAGCTAGCCCACCTGTAACTCATAAGGAAAAAAGGAAGCTAGCACATATGCAGGAATCATTGAAGACTTTCAGTACTGTGATAGCATGCACAAGCAATCTAGGTTTCAAGAACCCAGCATTGATGCTTACTCTGAAAAGTAGGACAAAGATAGTACAGATGTCCTTTTGAATAGGAGTTTGCTTTGTTGCTAGTCCCAAACTCGGGACAAATGTTCTCAATTTATATGATCCTTAATATTTTTAATGGCTCCCATGGCTATACAAACTGGCTGTGATGGATTTTGTACCTCTTTTCAAGTCACAGACCTCACACGGAAAGCGTAACTCATTCATACATGACAAGACCCCCCAGCGTCATCTGCAGAGATGTCGAAACTCCATTTGTAGATCAAACTTCCTCAGCCTCACACATCAAAAAATATAATCCCTTCATCAGCACCGTGCCTCCGACTATCATCAACACTGAAGAATGGATAAGCCCAGGGCATTCAAAATATTTCAAACTTAAATATTTCTACCGTTAGCATTGTTTCTTCATCAGCATAAATTCCACGAAATCTCCACCCTCTAAAACTATACTCCCTTGTGCATCTTTATTTCTGTCGTGGTTAAGTATTTCTTAGTAATAGTAAAATTCCTAGTTGTGCTTTACTTTTAAAAAATCAGTGAATATTTGAACTAAAAAAAAAAAGCCTGGAGTAATCAACTAGTTCATCATTCTGTACCCAGACACCCTGGACTTTAGACTGATCCTACAATAATAGATTATTCTTGCCTGATATGATGCCAGACTCAGACCAACTGTCCTACAAGAGTAGGTTACTCTTCCCTGATATGAGTCCTATATGCTGGACTATATGCTGTTACCAATTTTTTTCATCATTTTACATGTGCTTTTCTTTTATTGCCCTTCTTACAATTGATATTCATTACTTATGGATAGATATTTTCAAATGTCTTTTTGTGTATTTGTAGATCTGTATATCTCATATTTCTTAACTAAGGAAACATGCTAGTTCTGTATTTATAGCTCAATCTTCTAACCCTGTACTGTGGATTGAATTGTGTCTCCTCCCAAAAAATACACCAAAGTCCTAACCCTGGTATCTGTGAATGTTACCTTATTTGGAAATCAGGTTTGGTTTCCGTAAATGTAATTAAGTAAGTGAAGTTATACTTGATTCGGTTGGGCCCTAATCCAAAATAACCACGGTCTCTATAAAAGGAAAATGCCACAGGAAGGCACACGATTATAATGCCATGTATCAACAGACACAGGTATTGGAGGAATGCAACTGCAAACCTAGGAACACCAAGGATTCATGGTCATCACCAGAAGCTAGGAAAAAGGCAGAGAATGATCCTACCCAGAGTCTTAGAGAGAGCATGGCCCTGCTGACAGCCTGATTTTGGATTTCTAGCCTCCAGAACCATGACAGAATGAGTTTCTGTTGTCTTAAGGCACCACATTTGTGGTAATTTGTTTCAGCAGCCCTAGGAAACATACACCATGTAAGTCACAGTTCATAATAGGCACTCGATTAAAACTTGTTAAATGAATTCATGAGTGAGTGAATGAGTGGATGAATATAATTATACAATGCACCATAGGAAAGTCTATAACTGCATATATAATGTGAACGCATTCTCGTACAAGATAACATTGAGCTACTTGTATGGGGATTTAAGTAGGGCTAAACACAGGCCAACTTTCTATTTGGTGGGTTATAGTAAATGTATTTTGAATTCCAGGGCATATTCCCCTACCAATGAACAACTGGCATCTTTAAGGTACTTTCTCTACATTCAAGTAAGACTAATGGATCGTAATCTTTCGCTAAGCAAAATGTAATTACAAAATTATATGATGATTGAAATATTACATAATATTCTCAAACAAAAATATAAATAAATATGAAATATACATAAGTATGTACTATCTTCCATTTGGTGATATGAAAATATCAGAGACACAAAACTGGCATCGGAGTGGCAAATGCTTTTTTTTTTTTTACAGTTGCCTGTGATGATTTATAAATGTTTCATTGTATAAGCCACTGAGGAATTCTTTAGAATATTTATTTCCATTTCGTTTTAGTAAGATTTATTTATTTATTTTAGAGACAGAGAGCACAAGTGGAATGAGCAGAGGGAGAGAAACTTAAGCAGACTCAACGCTGGGCAGGGAGCCTGATGCAGGGCTCAGTCTCACAACCCTGAGATCATGACCTAAGATGAAACCAAGAGTCAGATGCTTAACTGACTGTGCCACCCAGCACCCCTATTTCCAATTTATAGGTAATACAACCGAGGCATTTTAATATCTAAATGAGGAACTAAAAATGTCAAAATGAGTCACATTTTTCTTCTGACTTTAACCCCCATACCACCTAGAAAGACTGTCTTGACAAAGAAGAATCATTGTGTTCAGAATCATTGCATCTCCTTAAACCACAATTTTAATGACTCAGTAAGCTTTATGCATCTTATCTCATTCTCTCCCAGGAGGAGAGAAAATGAGACATAAAGACAGAAATAGACTTAAATAAATACAGAAATGTAGACATTATTTATGTTTTATATTTATGTATACATACATGAAAATAATAGTACACGATGGAGTGTGTACATACATTTAGCTTGAGAAAAGAAGTTTCTGGAAAGCATGGCCTATGCTGAAATTTTAACTCCTAAAATACATTGTCAGAGGTGTTGAACTTCATGAGTGCCATTTACTGGTGATAATCTGTCTCTTGATGTTCCTATCCCCTTATCTCTGTTTGCTGTCTTTGAGCAGCGATTCCTTTACTGGTGATAGATAAAAGGAGGTATTATGTGTCTATTTTTTCCATTATTGTGATAAGCATAAGAAGTCTATTTCTTGTAAATAAACTCTAGAAATTTCCCACTGGGGCAATAGAAACTCTACAGCTTGTTTCCTTGCATGATAGCCTTTGAAAATAAGTTCCCCTAAAAGGGAGTGTTACTTTGGCAATAGGTTCAATAGGTAATGAGGGGCTGGCACTGACATTTCCTGAGGAATGGGGACAGTGGTGATCTTTGGTTTGAGGTTATTTGTATGGACTCTATTCTTATTAATGTGCAAATATTTACAGGTACATTTTTACTTGGAAATGTAGTCTCTGTGAATTTTATATGTACCTATTAAGTAATCACAGCTATTTGATTACTGATAAGAAATAAGCACCTGTTATATCTGTTAGAATGTTTAAAAACCTCGTCTAATGTAGCCAGTGAATGGTGATCTCTGATTAGTACCATTTCTCTAAGGAAGGCTCCCTCAGTATAGAACCCCAGGGTGAGGAAAGATCTTAATGTTTGCCTATGTTCATTACCTAGAGTACCTTAGGTCTCCTTCTCTAAGCATCTCCCCTCTCTGCAAAACACCCTGACATTGTCAATTCATGGCAACTTCCACCTCACTGATTTTTACATTTTATAACAAATCAGCAATTTGTGCATGACTATAACCAAGTGTTAGGTTTTTTCTTTCTTTTTTTTTTTTTTTTTGATTCTGTAGGTAGCTTAGCCTCGCTATGCCTATGACTAATCTTCCATGAAATGGAAATATTAATGGTTGTCCCAATTCTTAATTCTTTCATTCATGTATTCAGCTGTGTTGTGATGACCAAATACTCTTATATAGACTCAAGTGCTCTTAAAAGATGTAAAATATGTCACAGCTGTGAAACAGTGCATTAGTTCCAAAAATGTGAATGCTTTATTAGATCTAGCAATATAACTATCTGCTTGTATCTCTGTCTAAGTGCATCAGTACAACCATCTCACTCCGGACATGGATTTATATATATGACTACCTTGTTCTGTTTGTTGCTCCTGGCATATCTACCATTCCCAGCAGATTAAAAACCCATGGACAGCGGTTTTTATTTGTCTCATGTCCCTCTACATACGTAGCACAGTTCTGGTTGCACTCTATACATCTTCATTCATGACTGACTTATGACAGTATTCATTTCTATGCCATCAAGGATTTTTCCGGAAAGCCACTGTTGTTTTGGGGTAGCTTTGAGCAACCTGTTCTGGCTGTTACTGGTCCATGGCCATGTGCAAAGTGATAGAGCATTGTGATCCCAGAACCCAAGGAATCTGAAAACATAGCGAACTCCAGCTGGCTTAAAATTTAGTAGCTGCATTGCCCTCATTTATGTTTGATGTGTGGCAAAACTAATAATATTTCTCTTAAGTGTGCTTGAAGGCAACACAGGTTTAAGGAAAACATTCCCTACCATGTTCATCTGCTCCTCTCTATGTAGAAGGAAAAAGCAACAGTTTTCTTATGGAAGAATATGAATGGCTTTGCCCTTTTGCTTGACTGCACGCAAGTATGGAACCAACAGTGGCCTTCGGTTGCACTGGAGCCCGCTCTGCCATGCTCTGCTCGGAGCATAGGGAGTTAAAAAGCTTTGGTTTTCCCTCAGTAACTGTTTAGAAGTACACAATGCAAGTCAACCACCGTTTAATTTATTTTGCTTTGTTAGATGGCGGCGTTAATTAATTTTGCTTTGTCGCCTCGCTTGCCTCTTGATAACATCATTCTTTTTAATAGCAATGGAACCTTGCAAATGTCAAGCAGCCTGCCCCAATCACAACAGGCTGCAACATAAAAACACATTAGTTTGGAGGCACCACAAGTAACTACTTTAGGAAAAAAATGTAATAGCTGTAATTATGTTTGTGCCTGCCAGTGAGCTGCCCTCCTCCTTCCTCTCTTTCTCTTTCCCCATGTCCTTAATGGATTTTTGCTGTACAAAAAATCAGCATCTCTTGTCAAAGCTCAGTAGCCTCTGCCTTTTGGACAGTCAGCTATTCATCCGCAGGTATTCATGCCACATTGGCATGTTCTCTGATGTTCTCTGTGCTCCGATGTTACATGTTGGGTCTCTTTGATTGAATTGCTTCTTGCCCTGTTTTGGATGGTCTCAATAATTTCAAAGTTATTTGTTCTTCTTTATTAGGTGAAAGCCTGCCTGTATCTCCAAACCACATCTCACAGCCCAACATCAATGGCAGGGCTAACACGCCTTTCCCCTTCTAGCTAGGGGATTCTCCTAGAGCCTTGTCCTAGCAAAGCTGAATGCTAAGTTTGTCACCAAGAAAAGACCTAAATACCTTAGTCTCCAGAGATTTCAAGCCATTCCTCATCTTCATGCAATCCGGTCTGGCTTTGTAGCCCTAAGGTGTGTAAAAGGTGAAAAGAAACTTAAATCAGTAAAGGGAGTTCCGCGTTTCTGAGATATCAGTGTGGTGCTTGCAGAGTGATAGTTCCTATGGGCTTCCCGTTGAGTGTTGGCGAATTAAAACAGTAGCTGTGATAACAAAGAATAGGAAATAAGACTTCCTTTCCATTTTCAAGCATGAAATTAGGTAAGTGAGGATGCGGGAGTAAAAACATGTTTGTGTGCACGTGTGTGTGTATGTGTGTGTGTGCACGCACACGTGTTTAGTGTCTATGATCTTGTATAAGGGCCTTGGCTTTAAGAGACCACCTCTGGATTTCACAGACAGACATACAGCATATCAAGTATTAAACTACGGGATTGACTGGAAGGACCTCAAATCTATGATAGTTATTTAACTCTGAGGAGCTGAGACTGAGAAAGGAGAATCCTTCCTTCTGAATGCTGCCAGCCCCCATGGGAAGGTGTAGCCTGGCATGCTGTAAAGAGTATGAGTCCCTTCTGAGTCACATAGACTTGGGGATCACTTAGTGGGTAGCTGAGGGACCTTGGAAGAGGCTCTTAAATTCTCTGATGCTCAGTTTCTTTATTTATAAACTGAGACACTTACTTGACGGGGCCCTTCTGAGGATAAGAAAAAATAAACCCTAAAGTAAATTAATTTAGCTATCATAACACTGGGCAGTTGGTTTTTTATTCATTGTTTATTATATATGATGTAATGTGTGCGTGTGTATGTGTATATATATATACATGTGGGTGTGCATGTGTGTGTATATATGCATATGTGGGTGTGCGTGTGTATGTGTATATATATATGTGGTTGTGTGTGTTTATGTGTATATATATATATATACGTGGGTATGCATTGTATGTATATATGTATATGTGGGTGTGCACATCTGTATGTGTATCTAGACCTCTATGTCTGATTATGTAACAGGCTAGACACTGGGACTGTATGAATGGTGACCAACACAAACTTAGCCACTGCCTTTCTGGATCTCCTCGTCTAGTGGGAATGACTTGATAAGTTTCATGAAGGGTTTAATGCATTTAGTATCTATGTCCCTCCGGCATTTGATAGAAATGGCCAAGAGTGGAGGAAATGCCTGGGGGTAGAAATGGCACAAGCTAAGACTTACCAATTAGAAAGTCAAGCCCTGTTGGAGCACTGAAATAGAGAGCTTACTGGATATAGAGGGAGTTTGTGTCCACAGGGACTGCAGAAAGATGCAATCTATTTGGGGTCTGAGGATCTTAACTTTGATGTGAAGGGATTTTTGTGCTTTCTTCTAGGTAATGAGAAGCAGGAAGCCATTCATAGATTTTGAGTGGTGGACACAGCAATTTAGGAAGAATAATCTGGAGTCAGGAGAAATACATAGTGGAGGGAAAACTGTTCAAGACAGTTGTGCAGAACAGTTGTGCTATGAATACAGTGAAGAAGAGGGAGGGAGTGACTCTAAAAGACTGGGCTGTTTGGGGAGCATACTAATAACCACCAGTAGCATTTGAGAGGCCATCTGGTATAACAGACGGGATTGCAGTCTTCAGAATCAGACCAAGCGGAGTCAAATCCCTGCTCTATCCTTCACTTGCTCGGTGAAGCGAGGGGCGATAACTTGCCCTGTTGATCCTCTTCACCCCACTTACCTGGGAGTGCCTTGGGGAGGGCCTGAGATGAACATTCCTAGTCGGTGCAGTGCTCTGCATGAAGCAGCGAACCGGGACTGGCTTTTATTAGTTTACAGGTCTGTACCAGGTTCGCACTCTCACTTGCATCTCTGCATTTCATCATCAGGACACTCCTTTTCCTTTTCTCCTGACTTTGGGAAAAAGGAAACTGAAGCAGAGGAAAGTTGACCTCTTCACCCGAGGTCCTACAATATTTTAAGTACTGATATCCTGATTTACACCTAGGTTTCCACAATTTTCCAAGAGCCAACACCGCCTCTCTGTTTCAGAGAAGAAACAGCCAAAGTGGGGTAGAGGGCTGGTACTCAAAAAACAAAGAGAAAAATCATGCATCGAGAAAAAAACAAGTAAAATCCTGGTTTCATAGACAGTAGAAAGGAATATCAAGCTAAAGGGGGTGCGGTAGTAGATAATTTATGGGTGTCAGCATTCCGTATAGGATCTAATCATCCTACCCTCCCTGTCAGAACAAGTCTTGGAAAAAACTGCTTCCATCCTGTCAGCCCTGAACTGGGGACTCTTCAGTGACTCTCCACTGCCTTAGGACAAAACCCCGTCACCTTAATGTGCCTTTTGAAGTCTTCACTTTGGCCCTGACCCTATATTTAGAACTTAACTTCTGATCAATTCCTTGGAATCTGATTTGTACTGGACCATTTATTCCACCACTGAAATCTTCCTAGTATGTGCATTTAGGCTTCCCTGTGGTCTTTCTGCTTCTCTGAGTCCACACAAGCCCTGTGAGGTGATTAAGGAGGAGGGCTTTGGAAGCTGACTTCTGAGGTTTTCATCCTTCCTTCTCACTGCCTGGCTTGGGACTGTAGTCAAGTGACTTAACCACTCTGTAATTCTGTTTTCTCATCTCCAGAATGAGGATGTAAGCCATGCAATCTCAGAGTGTTGTTTTCAGGATTAACAGACACAACTCATGGACAGCACTTAGAAGCATTCCAGAGACAGGGTAGAAGGTCAATAACATTTGCTTCTACTATTATCTTGGGCCTTCTTTCAAAGTCTAGGACAAAAGTCCCTTCATTTGAAAGGCCATCTTTGAGTATTACGGCCCAGTGAATTACCTCCACCTTAACGTCCTCGTATTTTCACAAGTCGTTTGGCATTTGCATGTCTTATTATTTTATCTGGTGCATGCACTGTGTGTGTGCGTATGTGTGCATGTGCACATGCATGGATATGCATGTATGTGAATTTTCTTAACTAGACTAAACTACCTGGTGGATGAAATGCTATCAAAATGCTATCAAATCATTTTCTTCAACTCTTAGTGTATCTAATAGAGTCCTTTCCAAATAATGGGTTTTCAATGAGTATTTACTGATTGGGACATTAAAAAGTCTTCTGATAGATGGTCCCAGCAATATTACCAATGATTTTATCAGCTATAAGCAAAAGTAATAAATAACTAACCAAGAGAATGTCAGGGAAGATATTCACTAGTCAATTAAGAAAGCATTTTCAATTCGGCTCATATTTACATGAGTCTGTCATTTGAATAGCAGCCTCAAATGACACAAAGAACATGCTGAGTGGGGCAGAGACAGATCCTGCGTTGGTCTGACAACTGTAATGTCCTGAATAAACTTTTGAGGTCATCCTACTCCATAGCTTCCCCTAGTCACCTTTTTAATATCCTAAAGAAATCTATTCTTAATAATCAATTGGAATTAAAGAAGAGCACAGACATTTCAAATTAAATATCTTAATTAAATGCACATCTGAGAACCTTAATTTAATATATTACCTAAAGCTTCATGCTCTCAAGACATCTTAATTTACACTGAGTATAATCGTACCTTACTCTCACTTCAGGCAGGAAATGGTACAGGTAGCTCTTTTTACTCCCTAATGGACAGTAAAATTTCTATGATAAAACAATACTGCACACGCAAACAGCCTCTATTTATTTTTAAGTATAAACTGTTTATCTAGACAGGTCATTAAGACTTTTTTTTCCCAAAATTTGAGGTACTCGAGCTAAGCATTTATAAACAAATAGAACTGAGGAAGAGTAGGCATTAAAATTTTTGATTCTGTGATAATTAATAATGACTTAGTTTAATTGAGGTTAAAGTAACCTTAAAACTCCAGTAAAAATTAAAAAAAATTGTATTTCCTCTGAGAATTAATGTCTGCCAGAAATACGGGTAATAGAAGGATATATCATAGGAAAACATGTACTAAATCCTGTATTTTCTTTTTTCTCTAAAGTTAGCTTTGTATTAGCATACTAGTCTTAAAAAGAAAGAAACTCTTTATATGTGGTATTTTTAAGATTCATTTATTTATTTTAGAGAGAGAGCGCCAATGGGAGAGGGGCAAAGGGGGAGAATATTTAGGCAGACTCCCCGCTGAATGCACAGCCCAATGTGAGACTTGATGTGGGGCTGGATCCCATGGTCCTGAGATTGTAGCCTGAGCCAAAACCAAGAGTTGGACACTCAACCTACTAAGCCACCCAGGCATACCCGTGATTTTTTTTCTTAATTGCAAGGTTTGCTTCCTGTTGTCTAAAATAAGATTCCCCCCCCAATAATAATAAATATAATAATAATAATAATAATAATAAATAAATAAAATAAGACTTCCACATTTCAAATAAATACACTAAATAGTTTTTCCTATAATAAGTGTTCATTTTCTTCCTACCTTCCTTCCTTCCCTCCTTTCTTTCCACCTCAAGAATTCCTAATTTCAGAAATAATTTGGTATATTTTATCAATACAATTTCATCTGCTTTGGCAATAGGATATTTTACTTTACCATTTTATTGCAAATAGTTATATAAAATAGAATTAGGAACCAAGGAAATTAAAGATTATGACCAAGTAGAAGACAAGAAACTGGAGGATTTGGAAGAACATAGTGAAAACCAAACATGCCACCTTCATTGGGCCAGTAAGACATTCTTTAATGTCTTGATTTAGAACAGCAGAAAACAAATAACAAACAATGGAAAAACCCTTGGGCATTGTCATAGGAAAATGTGTTAAAATAACAACAAAACACCCAAATTTAAAAAAATGTTTAGACGCATGAGTTCTTACATAATGAATGTCATCTCTGACATCATTGCAGAAATATTTTATACTTGGTATAAAATGATAAAGCCTGTGTAAGATTTGAGAACTTGAAGATATAGGATGGAAACAATAGAGAATAACAATGCTTAAATCAGAACATAGAAACTATTTTCACCTATTTTAAATCTTACCTTTTTTTCTTCCAATGTCATGCCATACAATTCATTTAGATAGACAAGTTTACCTGATTGATATGCAGCTGTTGTGTTTATGGGTGATGGGGAATTTTTTCCCAGTGTTACAATGAGCCTTTAAAAAGGATTATATTCTACTGGCAAGCTAAGAATGATGTTTAAACATGGCTTTCTCAGCATTTATCTCTGAGTGATTGGATTTGAGTATCTCCTAGGAGTAAAATATCTGATTATGAAACTTTTGATTTGCACTTCAAATGCCACTGCAGAAACATTTCTTCCAGCTGATGTGAACAGCTGAATTGCCCCCAGAAAGGTGCATGGTGACTTTGAGGAGAATATGTGTTACTTGTAGCCAAAATATGCCTTCATGTAAAAACCCGGAAATGTTAACTGTTAGGAGGAAGGCATTAGGGACCTCTCCCTGACTAGGCTGGGTAGTTTCTGGGGTCTGTGTTTGAAATCCCTCATTTGGTTTTAGTTTCTGGAATATTCACACCCTTTCACCCCTCTGCTTGACTTCCTTGAAGAACAGCCCATTTCTATCTGAAACAGAAAGCTAATACTTCTTGAAAGTGACTGATGAGTTCTAGCTCTAAACAGGCCAAGAATAATCAATGGGGCATGAGATGTGCTGGGCAGGAGTTGGCCAACCACGCAAATGCCAAAATGACCCCACATCAGCCGTCAGGATAAGGAGTACAGCCAAACCGACCAAGTCCTCTTTAGTGACAAGTTAAGTGATATTAGTCCACATTTCTCAAATAAAAATCATTCCCTCTCATCTAGCAACAACTCCCATTGTGATTTAGGTTGTTATTTGTCAAGCACAAAGCATCACACAAAACAACTGCCCTTTGTCATACACGATGCCTATTTCCTACATAAAAGAAGTTCTAGTTATCTCTGGAAATTCCAAGACATTTTCCATTTAAGAGGGTATGCCAGATTAATTTGTGCAATGATGAGGTCATTGGTCTTGGGCTTCGGCTCACTTTTTATTTCTCTTCTTTAATCTCATTCTCTTTGTTCTCTTTATTACTGAGAGGGAAGCAAACTCACAAAAACCTGTTATCTATTATCCTTGTTCCAAATTTTGCTGGTTCTCAGTCCCTAGGGTTCAAAGTCAATATGTTTGGTAATGACTTTTTACAAAGAAAAAAGAAAAGGAACAGAGATTGGATTTCAAGTGTTATGATAAATGCATATCTGAATTTTCAGCTGAGTTTGGCTTCAAGAACTCTGCATCAGTTGTGTAGGAAGGCATATCTTCTGAGAATCCAAAAACTGACTGATCACTAAATTAAATGCCATATTCTCTCTCTCTCTGTCTCTCTGTCTGACTCTCGTCAATGCCTCCTTCTACTGTCTTTACACACACACACACACACACACACACACACTCATCCCTAATCTGGTAAAAACTCAGGGAACCACTTACTGATGGTGTAAATAGAAAATAACCAATAATTGAGTTTGCTATCAGTTTGAAATGTTAGAGTTTGTATTACCCATGTATCCACCCCCCCCAATTGACTTACTAATTGGCTTCAAATTAGCTTTATCGCTTGCATTATGTTGACTTCTCAGGGTAAAAATATATGGTGAGTGTTCTGTTCTTTTTAAAAAAATATGCTAAAATGTGTTAAAAAGCCCATGGACAAAAGGTATTCCAAATGCAATGTGTTTCAGAAACTTAACAATCCAAGATGAATATTAATTTATTTTGTATAAACCTTATGTGATATGGGGGTTCAACCAACGGTATTTCTTTTTTTTAAAGATTTTATTTATTTATTTGGAGAGAGAGAGAGTGAGAGAGAGCAAGCATGGGGGGGGGGCAGAGGCAGAGGGAAAGGGAGAGCAGACTCCCTACTGAACAGGGAGTTTGACGCGGGGCTCGATCCCAGGACCCTGATATCATGACCTGAGCTCAAAGCAGATGCTTAACCAACTGAGCCACCCAGGTGCCCCAACCAACAGTATTTCTTTAAAAAGAAAAATAAAACAAAAGTTTTATAAAAGTGTCGATTCAGGAAATATTATTGCAATTTTGAAATTAAAATGTAAACCATTTTAATTTTCTCCTGATAACTTTCCTTGTTTTATTCTTTCTTTTCTCTAGGATTGTATGAATTAAAAAAGGTGTGTGTGTGTGTGTGTGTGTGTGTGTGTGTGTGTGTGTGTGATTATATGCATCTGTGGGGTTTTCCTAATTAGAAACTAAGTTTTCTGATAGTTGAAACCAGCTTGGGTCTTGGCATCTTTAGTGCCTGGTCAAACCCAAAATTTTAGGTTACAGTGGAAAATTCCCATATTGGTTATGTTACATTTTTTTACCCCAATCCAAAAAGCACAGCTCTTTCTAGGAATGCAGAGATAAAGGGACACCTAGAGTGGTTGGCCTAGCTCTTAAGGGACATAATCTTTTAACCTGGTTGCCCGCTGCCTCCAATGCTTTGGGGGATTCTCGCACCGTCCCGTAGCAGTTGAGGTCCCTGAGATTCTGAATGGGGAACGAGAAGAAAGAAAGTGAGGCATGGCTGTTTTTCCATCCAAGTGGCGATGGTTTTTTGCCTTAATAGGTTAGACATTCCATGCTAGAGCAGAAGTTCTGTCCCCGAAGCTGACACCTGACGAGGCTCTGTCCCTAACTGCAATGTGCTTCTCACGCAGGTGTTCAGCAGTGTGGGCTCTGAGAGTAAGCATCATCTGTTCATCAGATTGTCCCATGGATCTGATTGTTTCTGCTTCACTGGAAATATTGGGGGAGGGTCCAGGCACAGCTGGATGTGTACACTGACAAAGTAGTTCAGCTCAGAGAAAAAAAATCATCTTAAACTTCTAGACACACTTGAAAAGGGAAAGCAAAGCACCATTTCAGCCAGATGTCTCTGCTCCAATCTGAAGGCAAACTAGAGCAAAGCTATGACACTAAGGGCCCTTAAGCTCCTGCTGTAGATTTGTTATTAATTAAAAATTCAGCAAGGGAAATCTCATGTTCTTTAAAGGAATGCTTTATCTATTTCCCCGTATGAGGACGGACTCTTATAAGTTCTATTTTATGATACTCGTATCGATGGTTTGGGAGAACGAATTAATTGTTGGGGGAACAGAGCAGGTGAGTGAACACAGAAAAAAAGTCTTACCAAAAGAACAATTAAATGAGATAGGTCATATGATCAGGGTTAAATATACTCCTGATGATTCTCCAGGTTCCTTTCTTTCTGTATGAGGGGACTCAGAGAAAGCGCTACTTTCCCAAGGACTATTATTTAAGTCTACAAGTGTATTGAAAACCGTAAGGTCTTGAAATCAAAATCTGAGTGATTATTAGGGAATTAAGGGTTCCTTCAGATAGCCCTCATCATAATTGAAATCACATCATGGATCTAGTACTTGAAATTACAGTAATATTCTCTTTTTTGCCCCTTTATTCAGTTCACTGGTTTAAGGCGCATTTTTCAATGCTAGAGATTTTGGTGGTGTAATTGAAAGACTCAAAACAATAATAAAATAAATCAGTAATATTTATAGTACAGTCACTCCTGTAGCAAAATGATGTTTCCCATTATCCATAAAGCATCAGGTGTTATGGCATTTTTTCCCTTCATCCAAGTTTGGTACCCTTTACAATTTTAGTGAACTCTTCTATTGACCTAATCATGACCTCTTAAACTTCAGGACATCGAGTTACAGGTTTTCAGTAATGAACAAGCTTTCTTTGGTGCCAGCTTAACTTTAGAACATTGGCCTGCCCCTGGCATACACCCAAGGCTTGTCATGCTTACGAAGTGTGTCTACATAGAATTTCACACATGGAAGTTTTTATGAAGGGTACGTGAAATAGTAACATGTCTCCATTTGCTCATAGAGACACTCAGAGTAATTAGCGCACACCTCGACTCAAATGGTGACATTCTCTGCATGTGGCCAACACTTGGACATAACTGCTAGAGAGAAAAACACATGTAAAGAAGGTACAGGTATGAAATTATGACACGTGTCCTCACAGTGAGAAAGAGAGAGCAAGATCCTAGGATCTTAGAGATGGCTTGGGGGTGGGGCAGAAAGTTGTTACAGGATGTGAAGGAGGAGAGCCTTTTGCAAATTCTAGCCTTGGAGAATGGAGGGAAGCTGATAGCACAGGTAAAGAAGGCATGTTTAGCCAAAGTGATGGATTGTGTTTTGAAGTATTGATGGTTTGGACCTGAAAGACAGTGGTAAGAAGTGAAATATCCTTCTCAATTGCTCCATAGTAATCCTGAACACAAAGCCATTGCTGACAGATGAAAATTTTCTACAGTCATTTATAGAAAAGTTGTCAAAATATTATATAACCTAGTTGCACCTTCATGGGCCTGGAATTCAGCTAGTATATATGGAAACTATGTCTTCTGCCTTTGTGTCCCAGCCACACAGTTTCCTCCTCATTAGGCAAATAGCATCAGGGATTTTTTTGGTGTGTGCTTTTAGACATGATTTATATATGTATAAGTAATTATGTTGTCTCATTTTCTACAACAACTGTAGCATATTCTTTTGTAGCTGGATTTCTTTCTTTATACTCTGTCTCTCTTCTTCTCCTGCTCTTCACCCTCTTTATGTTTATGGGAATGTGCTATATATTTTATAAGATACTGCTCATCTTTTCTAAGGTACAATATTAAATTACCTAATCCCTAATGGTAATTTTTTAGAAATCCTAGCATCAGAAGAGAAAAAAGTACATTTACTCCTCATTCACCTCTTATTGATTGTCCAATCACCCCATCTTGAATGATTACTCATAGGCTTAAGCAGAAAACAGGACAATGGTTAAGAATATGGACTCCAGAGTAGGCAAGCCATAGCACGGTAGGCTTAGCTTCATGCTGCCCGGACCTCCCTCTGACAGAACTTGCTGTGAGGAGGGAAGTTAGCTGGCAGCCTCCAACAGCAGTGCTTTTGGGATCTGTAGCACATGCAAGCTCAGCCATGCTTTCACTGGACAGCTGTCAACCATGACCAAACATGGCAGCACACTAGCTCCTGGACATTTCTGCTCCACACAGGATCCCTCCATGAGCCACCTTTTTGGGAGCTTCCAGTGGGCGACTAGATCTTTTCTGAGTTATATCATAGCATGAGTCTTTCTTCCTATTCAGTCCTTTTTCTTACCTATTTTCCTTTCACAGATATCAGAACATTTTCTGAAGACTGTCCTCACCTTCTCTTGCTCTCTCTCTACCTTTCATGGGCACCACCCCCAGGAAAATCTCTTATACTTTTACTCTATACTGACATCAGCTTTCCAAAGGACCCAGACTGACACACATGATTTACATCTGGGTCTTCTGTGTTCTAGTATTATGAATGTGAGTGATTTACTTAATTTTTCTCTCTTCCATTACCTTTTTTAAAATTATTATAGAAGTGATGAATGCATGAAAAATAAAATAATGGAAGATTCTTCCCCATTTTGCCAGAGAAACTCCTCAATTAGTTTCTCTGAAGTAGAACACGAGGAGATAAAATTCTGAGTTCTTACATTTTGGAAAAAGTCTATTTTGATTTTGCATTCAATTAATAGTTCCCCTGGTTACAGAGTTATGAGTACAAATTCATTGTATTTTCCTAGAAATTTGAAGGCCTGACTTTCTAGTAACTGGTGTCATTGCTGAAAAACCTAATGACAATTTGAAATCTAATCCTTTGTAGGAAAACTATATTTATATTCAGAAGTTTTAAGAATTTTTTTGTACTCTTGGTGTTTGAAAATTTCACTGGCATATTTTCAGGCACAGGTCTGTTTTTGTTTGTTATGCTGAGGACTCAGAGAACTTGTTTACTTCTAAGACTGATTCATAGTTGTCTTCAGTTCTAGGAAACTTTCTTCTATTGTTTCTTTGATTATTTCCACTACTTCAGTTTCTTGCTACTCTCTCTCTGGTAGCTCTATTATAGAAGTGGAACTTCTTGATTGCTAATCTATGCATATGTCGCTCACATGTTTGCAAAAGTATTTCTAAATTATTTCATGTTCAGCATGTCCTCACTTCTTCGATTGCCTTTTTTTGCACATAAGTTTCTAATTTACAAGAATTCTGTTTTATTTTCCTTCTGATTCTTTCTTTTTATTATAAGCTTGTATGGGCTTCATTGATATAATGGTCTATCTTAACAGGAAATTGTGAGTTAGATGAGGTGGGGCATATATCTGGGCTAAAACATCTTTTATTATTATTAATTGGATCACATTTTCTTATCACTTTTGTTAAACTTCTTTCTTAGTTAATCTTAAAAATTCATAGCCTGACAGAGTTTATTTAAAATTAAATATTCTACTCTTTCCCAAGGTTCACTGGAAGTATTCATTTAACTTGGATATCATTTGCTGGTTAAGTTTATACTTCTCTCCCCACACCTGTAATTCCTGTGCATACAAATCTACTTACATTTTAATAACCCAAGATAACGTTTCCTCAAAAACTTCACCCACTCAGTGCTCATTTTTCCAGAAATGATTAATGACGATAATTTATATAGAGTCTTCTACTGAAAATCACATTAAGTAACAACTTTGCCAGTACAGCCTCATATCTCATTACACTGAAGAGCAATGCTTAGAATAAATGCTGCTACTTTAATAAGTTGCAAATCTTCATAGCTGCATCTGTGAAGAAATGTTGTAGTTAAAAGAAATTATTCTTCTTTTAAAAAGTTTTAATTAATTAATTAATTAATTTGACAAAGAGAGAGAGCACAAGCAAGGGGAGCAGCAGGCAGAGAGAAGGAGAAGCAGGCTCTCTACTGAGCCGGGAGTCTGACATGGGGCTTGATCCTAGGACCCTGGATCATGACCTGAGCCAAAGGCAGATGCTCAACCCATTGAGCCACCCAGGCGCCCCAAAATAAATTATTCTGGTATATGTGCTGACCATATTATCCCTATTCACACAGGCAGGATCCAGGAGGCAGTAAAACTTCTTATTCTATGGGGCTCCTGGGTGGCTCAGTCAGTTAAGCGTCTGCCTTCAGCTCAGGCCAGAATCCCAGGGTCCTGGGATTGAGCCCCACACCTTTCACTTTGCTCAGCAGGGAGTCTGCTTCTCCCTCTTCTGCCTGTCACTCCCCCTGCTTGTGTTCTCTCTCCCTCCCTCTCTCTCTGTCAAATAAATAAATAAAATCTTTTTTTTAAAGAGTTCTTATTCTAGACATAGCAGACTGGGTTCAGATCCCAATTCAACTCTTGGACAAACTAACTTTTCTGAGCCTGTTTCTTCATAGGGTTGGTGTGACGATGAACAAATATAATGCATGTTATGTATTTAGTATAGTGGCCAACACACTGCAAGCATTCAAAAACATTAGTCCTTATGATCAATGAGTAAATTGATGATATCTCGAGAAAATTTCTGTATTCATTTTTTCCAAAAGTGATTGCATCTTTTTATTTCTTATTACCTCATTGCATTTTGTTTTATCTCTAGAATAGCTCTTGTTTACTCTCACCTTGGGTATAGAGTTATTTTTCTGCTTCTCGAACTATACTTCTTGAACCAGGCAGCCAGAGATCAGCACCTTTTCTCCTTCAGCATGTCTAACAGGCACCTTGCATTTTGCACTTCATCCGTGAAAAAGAAAAGGTGATGGCACAGTGGAATAGGGATAATATGGTCAGCAGAGTTTGACCCCCAGAGTCTTTATGAAAAAAAATGTTTTCAAATTACAAACTCAATCAAGCATTTAGGAGGTAGAATCTGACACAACGTCCTATGAGGAAAAGGAAGATACTTACAAATAAATGAAGAAGAGCTTCAAGAATAGGTAGGCTCCAATCATGAGTGACAAAGTGAAAAGAAAGTTCTTGTAGATTAAGGAAATGAGGTTAGGCATGTCAAGGGTGTGAGCACTCTTAGGTAAACGGTATGTGCTCTAAGATGTAATTTCTTTGAACATTAGAAAGGAAGTGAGGGGAAGAAGGTTAGGGAATGGATATGCACTGTGAAGAGCTTTGAATGTGAAATTAAGGATCTCACCCTGAATCTTTCACTCCTGGCAACTACCATTTCAGACGGTGAGCCCCATTCATGAAATAATGTACATCTTCACTAGGAACATGGATCCAACTAACAGGTGCTTTTCAACATGGAGCAGGTACGTGGTGGCCACGGATAACTTCTTCCCAACCCTATGGCTAAGATTCGGGGCTGCCACAAGTGAAATTTGGGGAACCATATCCAGGGGAGTCTGGACTAGACTTGGTAGAGGAGCAGAGAGGAAGACTTAGGTCTGGCAGTTGTATGAATGAAAGTTTATAGACCTCTCCGAATTATTATTGATCTACAACTTCCTTGCTGTGTGTTTGGTTCATTTCTAGGTTCTGAGAATCAGCCAGCACTATCCCTGGTCTTTAATATGTTTCAGATCCAATGTCTCTCAGATGTCCAGGTTATGGCCATTCTGTCATTAGCATCTTCAACAGAGAAAGAAAATGGAAAACAAAATGGAGTGCAGCCAACAGTTTTAACATGTCTTGATGGGTTTGACAGAGGGGAAAGGTAAAACTCTGGATTAATAGTTTTACAAGTTTAGCATGTGTTCAAAGGCTCTCGCACTGAGAGAAGATCAAAATTAGCTTTCAATATTGTATTCTACTTTCAAAGGCTTAATCTTTGTTGTTCTAAATTCGCTCTAACACCTCTCTTGTTTACTGCTTTTGCTAACAGCTCGAGTTCCTTGAGATTTAGAAATAGCCATTTCCCCAATCTGATTCCCACTTCCTACATCAAGGGTAGAATTGGCAGAGTGGGTTGCTGCTGCTTTTGGTGCGTGGATCCTAAGGATCTCTCTGTGGTAGGCTAGGGAGGGTGTGAAGCTTGGATAGCAAGGGAAGGAGCCTAGTAATGTATCACAAAGCTCCTTCCTTCCTTCTTGGCAGGAGCTGTTGCTTAGAGCCAGCAGGTGCTTAATGCTGTTAAATTTATGAGTAGTGAAAGCTGTTGGATTTCTTAACATCTGGGTAACATAAATTATCGGATTTTTTTTTTTTTTTTTGTGGCCAGACATAGTTGGAAAGTGATTTTGAAATCCATGGAAAGCCATTAAGTAACCTTTACTGGAATGTGTTTATTTCTGAACATTTACCTCTGTTTCTGCAGGCTGTCCCTAGATGAGCTGACAGACCCTGGCCTGGCAGGAAGCGACAGAGTCAAGAAAAATTAAGCCACAACACTTTCCTCTTGAGACCCCTGGGTAGGACACACAGTACTTCTAATGTATTCATTTGTAGTTTTTGTTTTGCATTTTTTTCTGGCTTGAAATTCTCAGTACGTTAAGTGCAGAACTGAAATATCAATTTGTGAATGACTTCTATGGGTTCTGTGGGTTATTTTTCATTTTAAACCAGGTGTGATATTGAGAGCTGTTTCTCGATTCCCCTTTCTTCCTCTTGCTTCTATTCCTTCGTTACAGAAAAGAGTAAGCTTACAACCTGTCAAGAGAATTCAAAAAGTAAAGTAAAAGGGGAAGAAAGGATTTGGGTTTTCTTTACTGTAACAGGCTACCCACTTAACAGTATCCGTCCATGCTGCTGTTGCCTACCAGGACTGCTGATTACAGAGAAGAGCTTCTTAAACATTTAGCCGTTGTTGATTTTAAGTGGTAGTGTCCTTAAAAAGCTCACACTAGCATTTCCAGGTTATGAAAAAGACCATTCAAGCTCACAGTATTTGGAGAGATTATTTTCCTATCCATATTTTACTTTCCAACAGAAATTGTTGTATATAACATTGGTTTAAAATATCGGTATCTTTTGTGTTCCATATATTGACTGTGTAACTGAATCTACTGGATTTATTTTTTTAAGATTTAGTTTATTTATTTGAAAGAGAGAAAGAGCACATGCAGGTGTGGGGGGAGGGATAGAGGCAAAGGGAGAGGGAGCAGCAGACCCCCACCCAGGGATGAGCCTGACACAAGACTTGATCCTGGGGCTTGATTCCAGGACCCTGAGATAAGGATCTGAGCCAAAGTCAGATGCTTAACTGACTTGAGCCACCCAGGCACCCCTGAATTTACTATATTAAAAAAACCAACCAAATAAACACAACACAACACAAAATGTGGTAGCATATTTTCCCATAATGCAATGGAAAGGATAGTGTACTCATGAGAACTACCCAATGGAGACCTGGTCTCCACAGTTTTCTTAACCTGTGATCATGGGCAAAGTATGTCAAAATTCCGAGTCACTGCTTTTCTTCTGTGGAATAAGATTTGCAATGAACACTGTGGGCAACAGCCCAGAATCCCCTGCATCTTTGCCCTACTGTTTAACAGTAAAGCAGCTTGGGAAATTGCTGTAAGGGGAGGGGAGGATTTGGTTGCCCTGAGAGTTATCCTATCCCTTTTTGCTGGTGATTTTTTCGGCAAGTGGGTATGTGACCTAATTCTTGTCAAAGTGATAAAATAAAACCTTTTTTGGAGACTTTTGAGACAGCTGCTGCAGTTCTTAAGAGAAAGTCACCAGGAACCTCTCTCTACTTGTATGTAGATCTAGAAGCAGGCTGTCCCAGGTGCTACCCTAGCCATCTGTGACCTTTGAAGGAAGACAGCTAGAAGACAAAGCTGACATTTAATGAAGATGAGACCTGACCTGAGTGGATGATAGAGAAAAGATTCGAGAGCTTTAATCAAATCTCCCCTGGATGCTCCACCCAATTTGTGAACCTGCAGTTATGTGAGCCAATACAAGTGTGCATTGTTTATAGGACAGGTTAGGTAGGTTTACATTACATTTGGCTGAAAGGATCACAACTGGTACAGGAATAATTCCATTGACCCATCAGAATTATTTTGAGAGCTAAATGAGGAACACATTTGGAATAACCTTACAGGTTTTATTACCCATTAAAGATAGGTCCCATCTTTCATTTGTAGCTCCTGCATCGCTTCCCAAAAGACGTTGGAATAAGAGGTTGAAATACTTGAGAAAATAAGTGGAAGAACAGATTAAGTTCCACTGTTATATGGATAAGAGTATTAAAATGTAAGTTATGGAATTGTGAAATAGATTAATGTTTTCAGAGTATTACATTATATAATACATACTACTATATTAGTATATGTTTTTAGAAATATACTATTATGTATATATAGTAACAGTCTTAGCACATGAATCTTTTATATATGTATATCATATATAATATATTTATGTGTGTGTGCATATATATGTTTTAAAACATTACAGATCACAGTCAAATAAACCCAATAAAATAGATACACCTGGGCTATTATGTACATAATATTTTGTGGTCTCCAAGAAAGGATGCAATCTTTCCAAAAAATGTGTTTAAGTAATATTTTACCTTACTTTGAAACTTCAGTTCTTTCAGATTTTTCATATTGACTACTCAGGAAACTATGCTCTTTAAAAAAAAAATGTGTGTGTTTAGCACAACACTTGCTCAAAAATGTATAGATGTTTGCTCTGAATTGTATTCATTTACAGGAATATTTTAGGATGTTTTCATCAGAGGAAAACCAAACCCAAGGCTTTTGGATAGGATCTATAATAATGCTTCACAACTGAAGACAGTTTTCTTGGGGTTTTTGCTTCTTCTAAAAAAGAAGAACAATAATGCGCCAGAGACCCCAAAGGGAAATATATTGTTAATGGAAAAAATTGCCTTCATTCACTCTTTCTATTTAAGGGAGTTCTTGCCGCCAGGTTATAATGAAAACATAAAGGTCTAATGCAAAACTGATCAAGGGAAAGGAGGTAGAAGAAAGGAATCCAGAAAATGCAGCATCGAATCCAGACGTTAGCATTGGTAGGGTGGTTTTGGGGAAAGAGAGCCAGCTAACTTTACCCTCCTCATCCTCGCTGAGATCCCAACTCCAAGATCAAATAAAAAAAGCAAACTTTATTTTTCAGAATTCAAGATTTTTTACATAATTTACTTCAATTGTATTTACTAATAAAATCTTAAGTATGAAGCAGGTTATTTATGATGCTTTATCAAAGTGATCTAAAGTTCTAGAAAAGGATAGAAACAATAACAACTGAAAATGATTTTGTTCAAACTGGAAAATCTCCTAAAATTCTGTCCTTTTATTATCTCTTATTAAAACAAATGTTTTCTTGAATTGATGGAATTTAGTTAGGAATAAATTTTTAGAGTTTTTTAAAAAAAGCTCATGATGGCTTACTGGTCCATTAGAATGAGGGGGAAAAGGTTTTTCAAAAGGAAGAAGCAAATTAATCGGAGAGAAATCCAAACAGACTTAATAATTAACTAAAATAATGCTTAGTGATAAATACGAAAGGAACACACATCATAGAAGTGAAAAATCTTTTGAACCATCTGTCTTCACCTTTTTCATAACCTTTTGGAATGCATTTTGGGGAAAGCAGTCATAAAACTTCACAGAATTATAAATTCTTCCTATGGAAACTGCTTTGCATATTCTGTAACTCCAGGGCCTTCTGGGAAGTCATACAGCACGATGCGCATGCTCACTCTTCCACACGTGGAAAGGAGACAGGTCTAGCAGAGCTATTGTTTATCCTCTGCTATGGATGCCTGGAATGCCTCCTTCAAACCTGGCAGTGTTTATACCAGCATTTTACTACATAATTTGTGAGAGGGCTTTGTTAAACCTAAGTATTTGATTGAAATCCCACATAAAGCAATATTACTAAGTAGTCTTAAATTTGTAATTTCACAAACATATTAATGTAAAGTTACCAAATCTTTAAATTGATCGTTTGGATTATGGCATGGTAATGCATTCCATTTTGGTTTTAGAATTTTATCTTCATTTGGATTCCCTCTGAAACAGACTCTGAGCCAAGTCTTGGAATGCAAGTAATTGATTTGAGAACTGCAGGAAACATCAGCACCGGTGGGTGAGGAGTGATGCCGGCGACGGAACACGTTCAATGAAGGGTGTGGTGGGAGACTGAGGGTTGTTTGGAGGGGAAAGTCTGGGATTCAAGGTAAAACGCTTGAGAATTATCTCACCTGAGAGGTGTGGAGTTATGCACCTACTCCTGCCAGTTCTTAGTTGAAAACTGCATTTGGGGGTTGCTAACTCATCTGCACATCCAGCCTGCTGTGCAGGGGCAGAGGCAACAAGAAGTCTGCAGTGATAGAGTGGTAATTAACACGAGATTATCTAGAAATTATCGAACATTACTAAAATTCTTTTCAAAATTATACTGCAAAACCCAAATAAATGAGCAAAGCACAGAAAATTAACAAATGCTACAACTATAAAAGCAGGATCACCAGTAGTAGTAATGAGTTAATGTGTATAGCCTATATAATATATAGATGAAGGGTTAAGGGATTTTTGTTTTCCTTATACCTTTCTGTGTTTTGATATTTTAATAACTGCATTGCATATTACTTTAGTATGAAAGTCACTTTGAATATTATGAAAATATATTATTTTTTATACTGTTTACTGCATTATTACATTAGCTTTTTACAGAAAATATCTATAATTTTGGTTCAATTTAGACCATGAGAAAATTGGAAAAATTACCTAATGTTCTTGATTTACCAAAAGTATAAATTAAAAAAATTAAAAAATAAAAGATAAACCCCACCGAGTTCACCAAAGAATTGAATGAATAGAAGCTTCTTAAGGAAGCAATCTAGGTGAGACAAAAAATTTATTTCTATTGGAATCATTTATATATTTTGCTTTTAAAAATCTATAGCAATCACCTCTACCATAAATTTAGTTTTGATATGGATTTTTAATTTCTTTTGCAATAAAAATAAAGAAGAGAAAATATTAACCTGCAATTTAAAAATATACACAGTTCAACTGTAGAGCGAGAGGGTCTCAATCTGCTATCATTATATTTCTGTGGTCTATGATTTACTAAATTTAAAAAGAAAGGTAATAAGAGAAATACTTAAACTGCCTAAAGTGTGAGAATATAGGCTCTGTAACACCATTCGGTAAGTTAATAAATGTGAGAGTCACAAGGAATTTGAACAATGTAGCAATGTTTAACTTCTATTTGGAAAATGCCTTTTTATTATCAATTTATTACTAATTTATAGGCAAATATGAAAACTTATGAGAACAAGATTTTTGCCCACTTAACATTTCTAAACCTTATATGCAAATCTCGCACAGTTCAAAGTTAATATCAGCTTGCATTATTACCACCAACTATACTAGCCTCAACAAAGCAAATAAACTCTAAAGCTAACTTAGGTGATACACACATAATTTTATTTATTGTCTACATCACTGCTACTAAAGCAAGGATAAATAAAATGTGTTCATTTTATTTTACATTTATGAAATAAGTCATTAAGAATTACCCAAAAGCAAATGTGACAAAAGCAAAAATCAAAGCAGTATGGCACTGTTTTGACACAGAGATCAATGAAACAGAATAGAGAGCTCAGAAATAAATCCATGATCAATTAATTTCTGACAAAAGAGCCAAGAATATACAATGAGGAAAAGACATTTTTTTTTAAATAAATGATGTTGGGAAAACTGGACAGTCACATGCAAAAGAAAAAAAACTGAACTGTTATATTAACACCATACACAAAAATTAATTCAAAATGAATTAAAGACTTAGAATATAATACCTGGAACGGAATGGAATATAAGACCTAAAACCTTAAAACTCCTAGAAGAAAACATAGGTGGTAAGTAAGCTTCTTGAGATTGGTCTTGGCAATGACTTTTTTTTTTATATGACACCAAAAGCAAAGGCAACGAAAGCAAAAATAAGTAAGTGGGGCTACATCAAACTAAAAAGCTTCTGCAGCAAAGGAAACCATCAACAAAATAAAAAGGCAACCTATCGAATGGGAGAAAATAGTTGTAAATCATATATGCAAGAAGTGGTTCATATCCAAAATGTATCAAGAATCCATACAACTCAGTAGAAAAAAAAAGTACTCTGATTACAAATGGGCAGAGGATCTCAATAGACATTTTTCTGAAGAAGACATCCAGATGGCCAACAGGCACATTAAAGGATGCTCACATCACTCATCATCAAGGAAATGCAAATCAGAGCTACAACAAAATCATCTGACATCTGTTAGAATTGGCTATAAGCAAAAAGACAGCACACAACAAGTGTTGGCGAGGATGTCAATGAGAAGGAACCCTTGTGCCCTGTTGGTGGAAACATTAATTAGGGCAGCCACTTTGGAAAACAGTATGGAGTTTCCTCAGAAAATGAAAAATAGAACTATCCATATGATCCAGCAATTCTACTACGTATTTACCCAAAGAAAATGAAAACACTAATTCAAAAGATATGTGTGCCTCTATGTACTTGGCAACATGACTTACAATAGAGATGTGTAAGCAACATAAATATCCCATGAATGGATGAACGGATAAGAAAATGTAGAGTGTGTGTGTGTGTGTGTGTGTGTGTGAGTGAATATTATTCAGCCATAAACAAGAATGAAATCTTGCCATTTGTGACAACATAGATGAACCCTGAGGGTGTTATGGTAAGTGAAATAAATCAGACAGAAAAAAGACAAATACCATATGATCTCGCTTACGTGGCAAGGGTTGTGTCTAGGGTAAAGGGCAAAGGGGGCCAAAAGGTACAATCTTCCAGTATAAAATAAATAAGTCTTGGGGATGTAATGTACAGCATGGTGACCATAGTTAGTAATACTGTACTGAATATTTGAAAATTGCTAAGAGAGTAAAGCTTAAAAGGTCTCAGGAGAAGAAAAAAATGTAACTTTGTATGGCAATGGATGTTAACTCATTGTTGTGATTGGAGATGTTTTGCAATAGGTACAAGCATCAAATCATGTGTTTTACACCTGAAACTAATGTAATGTTGTATGTCAATTATACTTCAATTTAAAAATATATATATATTAAGGAGAAGGAAAAAAGCCTCTACAGACATCCAGGCAAGAAAAAAGAGCTTATTTCTTCAACAGTGGTTCTTGGCACTGGCTATGCATTAAAATCATTGGGTGAGGTTTTAAAAAATGCCAGTGTTTGGGCTCCATCCTTAGAGATGCTGATTTAATTATTCTGGGATGGAGCCCAGGCATTTCCATTTGAAAAAAAAAAAAAAATCTCCCTCAGTGATTTGACTGTGCAGCCAGGGTTGAGAACCACAGCTCAAAGTAAGAAAAACCATAGACTTCTCCAGAGAGCCAAAAAGCAGCCGGAAATGAAGACTGCTTTCCAAGCAGGGGAGGAAAGGAATAATGTACTTAGTCAGGAGGTCATTTGTAGGAAAAACCAATATTCTTCTACAAGGGAGCACTAAGAAAGAATTGCGCTCCCAGTTTAGAGACCGATCCATCCATTCTAGGGATGGCTCTGGAGTAAGTACTTGAAAGTGATGGTGTCAGAATAAAGACATCATAGGAGGCAATCGGGAACTACTTAAAATCTAGAATTGACGAAGACCTGGAGAATAGGTTCTGTATATATAAAGATCATCTAAAATACAATTACTAGCATCTCTGAAATAAAATTGAAAATAAAGCCTACCTTTCAATTAGCTCTTCACTAAGACTACTAGTTGCTACACTGACATCTATTTTCTGATTTTCCCTCATGAGAGGATCCTCATTTTTTTTTTCCTTCCCAGAAAAATGACAGCTTTTAGGCTGTCTCGCAACCGGGTGTGTTCATGTCATTCCTTACATTCTGGCGAATGACGTGCAAGACGATACCTTGTGTTCAAGTTCAGAACGCATCTGTAAAGGTGGGAAGACACATCCTTTGAGCTCTTCACTCTCTTCTTGAGGGCATGGTTAAAGATGTGACAATAGAGACCTAAGTAAACATGTCAGACCACGAAGTGGAAGCTTCATGCTGAAGATGGCAGAGACGACAAGTTGGAGTTTGCAGGCTTTAGTGCTACTATACCAGTCCTATGCTGTCTATTGGCAGACTTCCTTTCCATGAGAGGGGAAAGAACTCTTCCCTTCTTCCCTCCCCCCTTCCTCCCTTCCTCCCTTCCTTCCTTCCTTCCTTCCTTCCTTCCTTCCTTCCTTCCTTCCTTCCTCTTTCCCTATCTCTCCTTCCTCCCTCCATCTCCCCCTCCTCTTTCTTTCTTTCTTTCTTTCTTTCTTTCTTTCTTTCTTTCTTTCTTTCTTTCTTTCTTTCTTCTTGGTTTATTTGTTTGGTTTTTGTTTGATGTAACCAAACCTCACCCTAAGAAACACTGCTCCATTGTTTTTCTGTCACTTCTTGTCTGGAATTTTAAATGGAAAACTATCTTGACAGAAGAACGACCAGAATAGAAGATTTCACAGGGTCAAGACTTGGAGATGTTACAAAAATTATCTTTTACAAAGTGAGTCTTATTTTTATGGCATGAGAATATCATTCTTCTTTAAAAAGGTTGCTGGTCAGAAATCATTTCCATGATTCATCTATGTAAATATTATGTGTCTTATACTCTTTGCTTTAATTTTCACTGTGCCAATTATGTTAGGACCTTTTTTTTCATCCAAAATTCCTTGGCGGTCTAATACCAATAGTGAGAATGAAAATTTTCCACAGTGAGATAACCATCAACATCAAAAGATTTTGGACTTATAAACACCCCATCAAACACATTTTGAAAATTGTCAGCTTTTAAAATCCAATATATGAAGACTGCTTTTGAATTTGAAATAATTATACAGTCAAATGTGTACTTACTCTTGCCAATAAAGTTTAAAAGCATGACCATTCTTGTCACAAAATATGTTGTCATTGATCTTTAGTCCTTCATCTCCTAAATAATAAGAATTTGCCCATAAATATTGTCTTTCATCTTTTTTGTAATGAACTTTTCATCCAATAAGAAGGTTCTCTTAAAAGACCTGAATAATCCAGGTGTGTGTGCGTGACTCCTGTCCTCTACTATTAGTAAAATCAGTTGTATTTTCTAGATAATAAATCTTACTTCATTTTCAATCTGAACTAAATGGAATTGCCAAAGTCATCTCCAGCTTTAAATACCAGCTGGTGTTACTCGTCAACATTGTCCTCTACATGGCCCAAAGCCTCCTGGTTTGGAACGATTCGGTAGTCTTCTTGTGGCCAGCACCATTATGGTTATAGGACTGATCAAGAACAGGCTTGCCCACTGGTCTCTGCCCCAGCACATCTGGTAATATTTAGGTGATGGTTCTAGCAATCTTTTGGTGTTTTGTTTTGTTTTGTTTTGTTCTTTGGCTCTTTACTATCCAGTGCTTTTCCTATTAGCTCTGTAATCTCCATCTTGGGGGGATTTTCCATGGAGCATAGACTTGGAGGAAGGCAATCTTTGGCAACTACCTTCTCTCTGTATATAGTCTTCCTTCTGCCTGACTGTCATGAGATGCTCTTCAAGGTGCTCTCTTAGGCAGTGCTAGCATTAAGTCATTCTCCATGGGTGATGCCATGTAACCCCAGCAATGGATGGGCCCAGAACATAGCGGAGCAAGCACAAGGTTGTCCACTCCCCATCAGTTCCTTCTTCTCATCTCCTGTAGCATCTAGGATCCTGACTCTACTCTAATGCTTTAAAAGTACCTGCATTTCCTCTGGAATCATTTATTTTTTATCCCTTCTCTCAACAGTCACAATACAATTTGAAACTGTGAAGGATTAGAAGAGATCACCTGATTCAGAAGCCTTTAAAGGGAGGAGCCATGGAAGCTGTTGCAGGGGACAGTGGAGTGTGAGGAGGGAGGCTGAGCCTCCATGTCCACTGCCTCGATGGCATCTCATTTCTAACTCACTTATGCTCTGGCCTCTTTTGTAAGATTTTAGTGGAACAAAATGTTCCTTGGCCAACAAAACAGCCCACAAACTTCTAAGTTGTTCCATTTCATTTTCACAAAGGGAATTTTGAGTGAAGTGGCATTTTTCCAAGTTCGTATAACCCAATTGTGGCAGAATTAAGGCCATAACTGTTTGGTTGGGTAATATTTTTACTGTATCATTTGGGCCTTTCTAAATAATGTATCTACATTTTAACTTAGCACCCACTGTGATTTAACCTAAAGGAAGAAAAAAAAAAACATGATGAGAATGTGAGGTAGACTATGATGTTTTGGTGAGAGAAGAAGGATTTGGGGTGTACTGGGGTTCTTTGAACCATACCCACTACGTCTATAAACAGTTCTGCTTTGATCCTGTAAAGATGGTAATAAAGTATGCTAATTTTTCTATTTCTAAAAACAAAAACAAAAACAAAACAAGGATATGAGTGGGTATTGATATATCAAACTACTGCATTTTTGATACTTATCTGTCCAACTGATTTTACCAAATTTTAGACTTGATTAAATCAAAGAATTCAGATACAGGCAGAGTAATTTTGAATCAATACTTAAAATGTGTGTATGTCTGTCCTAATAGCAAATTACAATTTCTAGGTTAATTTATCATATTGAAATTCTGATGTCTGATTTTTCCAGCCATGTGACAGTATCCATCTATGCTTTATAACGGTATCTCAGAGCCATCTTGGATTAACTTCTAGTCAGATATTGAATTAGCCAAGAAGAGAACACACTTTTACTGAATTTATAATATTTCAGAAGATAAGTGGGAAGAGAAGAGAGGGGAGATCAGCACAATTGGTTTCAAATTGAGTTACAAAAATTGGTAAAGTTCTCAAATAAATAACCTGAAAGTCACTGTGGAATTTACGCTAAGCGAATTAGTAGTAGTAGTGCTCTCTGGTATGAATGTGCCACAATTGGTCTAACCATCATTCCCAGTATGAGGATGCCACAAATAAAACTGCAAGAAGCATCCATGTACAAGTCTCTGTGTTTCTCTGGGATAAAAATCCAAGCGTGCAATTGCTAGTTGTATGCTAAGGCCATTTGTAGTTTTGAAGAAAAACTGTCAAACTATTTTTTAGAGTAACTACCATTCCACCAGTTATGGATGAGTGATGTAGTTTCTCTGTCCAGCATTTCGTTATCACAATTTTTTATTTGAGCCATTCCAATTAGGTGTATACTGATCCTTACGCTACAATTTGTCTTTTTATTCTCTTAGCAGGGTGTTTAGCAAAGCAAAAGTTTGTAAATCTGACAAATTCCAAATTATCAATTTTTCTTTGTATAAGGTTTTGTTTTGGTATGAAGTGTAAATACTCTGCCCAGTCCAAGGTACCAAAGAGTTTTTCCCCTAAAAGTTGTATATTTTAATGTTTTATATTTAATTTTATAACATATTTTGAGTTTTGTATAACATATAAGTTTTAGGCTGAGATTCTTTTCCCTTCCTCCATCCTTTTCTTTCCTTCTTGCTTGCTGACTTTGCTGTCTTTGTCTGGTTTTGGTATCGGTAATATTAGCTTCATAATGTGACTAGGAAGCATCCCCTCTTCTTTTATTTTGTGTAAGAGATTGTGTAAAATTGGTATTAATTCTTCATTGTTGTTCTAAAAAATCTTCAGTGAAAACATGTGGACCTGTAATTTTTTTCTATGAGGGATTTTTAATTACAAATTCAACTTCTTTAGTAGTTTTAGAACTATTCTGGTTGTCTCTTTCATCTTGACTGAGTTTTGATAATGAATAGTTTTTAAGAAATTACCCAATTTCTTCAAAGTATCCAATTTTTGACCATACATTTGTTTGCGGTATTCTCTTTTTATCTTAGCAATGGCTGCAGGATTTGTTATGATATCCCCTGTTCTGTCTCTGACATTGGGGATTTGAGTCTTCTTTCTTTTTATCTTTTTAATGATGAAGATTTATCAAGTTATTTTTATCAATTCCTAGAGGTTTATCAAATTTTTGAAGAACAAGTTTTATTTTATTTTTGTTTTCCTGTTTTATTTTCATTTATTTATATTCTCATTTTTATTATTTCTATTCTTCTGCTTGCTTTACTCTTCCTTTTCTTGTTTCGTGAGGTAGGGACTTGGGCTATAGATTTGAGATCTTTTTTTTTTTAATGTTTACTTATTTATTTTAGGGAGAGAGAGAGTGCACGTGAACAAGCAGGAGGGGCAGAGAGAGAGGGAGAGAGAAACTCAAACAGACTCTGCACTGAGCATGGAACCCAACACGGGGCTAAATCCCACAATCCTGAGATCATGACCTGAGCTGAAACCAAGAGTCGGATGCTCAACTCACTGAGCCACCCAGGTGCCCCGAGATCTTTCTTCTTTTTTTTTTTTTAAGATTTTATTTATTTATTCGACAGAGAGACAGCCAGCAAGAGAGGTAACACAAGCAGGGAGTGGGAGAGGAAGAAGCAGGCTCATAGCGGAGGAGCCTGATGTGGGGCTCGATCCCATAATGCTGGGATCACGCCCTGAGCCGAAGGCAGACGCTTAACCGCTGTGCCACCCAGGCGCTCCCCCGAGATCTTTCTTCTTAATGAAAGTACTTAATGCTGTTTTCCTCTCAGCACTGTAGCTGCACCCCACAGATTTCAATATATTTTAATTTTCCTGTAGTTATATGTATTTTAAACTTCTCTTTGAGACTTTGTCTTTGACCCATGTATTATTTAGTAATGTGCTATTTAATTTCAGTGTGTTAGAAGAATTTCCTACTATCTTCCTATTGATTCTGATTGTATTCCACTATGGTTAAGGACATCCTCTGTATGACTTTAATCTCTTTAATTAAGGTTTATTTGATGACCCAGACTATGGTCTGTATTGGTGACTATTCCATGGACACTTGAAAAGAACATGTATTCTGGCTTTGTCAGATCATGTGTTCCTTAAATGTGAGTTTGATTCTGCTGGCTGCTGGTATTGTTCAGTTCTTCTGTCCTTTATAATTTTTGACTAGTTGTTCTACCAATTGCTAAAAATAAGATGTTGAGATTTTAACTATAACATTGGATTTATCTATTTCTCCTGTCAGTTCTCTCAGTTTTTGCATCACGGAACTTGAAGACCTGTTGCATCTGATGCATACGCATATAGGACCACCACTATCTGCTTGGTGCATTGATTCTTTTATGAATATGCAATGTTCCAATTTGTCCCTATTAGTTTCCTTTGCTCTGAAATCTATCTTGTCTGATATTAATACAGATACTCCTGTTTTTTCTTAAAATTAATATTTGCATGATATTTCTTTTTCTATTCTTTTGCTTTCAATTACCTATGTTGTTAGGTTTGGGGTGAATTTCTTTTACACAACAAATAGACCATAATTTTTTGTTTTTCCTTTTTAATCCACAGCAACACCTGTCTTTTAACTGGTATATTTATATCATACATATTTAAAGTCGTTATTGATATTATAGAGGTAAAGTCTGCTCTTTTAGACTTTTTTTCTGCTTGTTCCCTCTGCTTCTTATTCTTTCATTTCTTTTTTTTTTTCTTTCCTTCTTCTATCTTACTTGATGTTTTTGGTAGGATTTTATTTTTATTTAATTATAATGATTTGAGCATATCTCTTTGTAGAGCTTTTTTTCTTTTTTTGAGATAGAGAGAAAGCAAGTGGGGAGGAGCAGAGGGAGAGAGAGTCTTAAGCAGACTCCACGCCCAGCATGGAGCTCAACATAGGGCTTGATCTCACAACCCTGAGATCATGACCTGAGCTGAAATCAAGAGTCACACTTAATTGACTGAGGCACTGAGGCATCCCTCTTTGTAGAGCTTTCTTACCATAGTTGCTTGCTTTCTATAGCACAGTATGCATATATAATTTAGACTATAGTGTCAAAGTTTTACCACTTTGAAGAAACTGTAGAAAACTTACTTTCACCGATGGCTCTTTGTCCTTGCCACTTTGTATATATTATCAGCCTAAGTATTTCCTCCACATACCTTGAGCATTCCATGGCATTACAATTTTTGTTCTGAACAAAAACTAGGTTTTAAGAAACTCATGAGGTGAAGGCTAAGCTATTATGTTCACCTCTATTTTTACCCATTCTGTTGTTCTTCTGTCTTTTCTGAAAGCTTCAGTCTTCTGTTATTACCTTCTGTTTTGAGAGCTTCCTCTAGCTAATCATTAAGGGTTGATCTGCTGGTGACAAATTCCATTTGTTTCCTTTCATCTGAGAATGTCTTCAGTTCCTGGCATTTCCAAAGGAGTTTCACTAGATGTTGGATTCTGGGTTGACAATTCTTTTCTTTCACCACTTGAAAGATATTTTGACACTTCATTTTGGCTTCTGTAGTTTCAGACAAGAAATTCACTGTTATTTGAACTGATGTTCCCTATAAGCAATGTGCCATTTCTATCTGGCTGTTTTTAAAGTTTTCTTTGCTTTTGGTTTTCACTTTAATTAGTTAAATTTTAATTATGTCGAATCTTGGTATGGCTTTTTTTTTTTTTTGTACTTATCTTATTTGGGGATGAACTCGGCTTCTTGAATATGTAGGATTATGTCTTTCACTAAATTTGGGAAGTTTTAGCCACTGTATCTTTTAATACATTTCAGCCCTCCATCTTCCTACCCTCATTCGGGGACTCTGATGATACAAATATTAGTTCTTTTTTAATTGTCCCAGGATTCGTTGAGACTCTAATCCTTTCATTGTTAGTTTCATTCATTTTTTTAGTCTATTTTCTTTCTGTTGTTTAAATTGAACAAACTGTTGATTTGTTCTCAATTTTACTGACTCTATCCACTGTCATCTCCACTCAAAACTTGAGTCCATCCAGAAAAATTTTATTACAATTATTCTATTTTCCAGTTATATAATTTCAATTTGGTTAATTTTGTAATGCCTGTTACTTCGCTAAGAGTTTCTATTTTTTTTTCACTTTTTTAAAGATAATTTTAAGTTTGTTGAATATCTATATGATAGCTGCTTTAAAATACTGTCAGATTGGAGCACCTGGGGAGCTCAGTTGGTTAAGCGTCTGCCTTTGGCTCAGGTCAGGATTCCAGAGTCCTGGGATAGAGCCCCATGTCATTGGGCTCCCTGCTCAGCTCAGAATCTCCCTCTCCCTCTCCCTCTGCCCCTCCCCCTGCTTGTGCTCTCTCTCTCTCTAATAAATAAATAAATAAATAAATAAATAAATAAATAAATAAAGTCTTTTAAAAATAAAAATAAAATACTGTCAGATAATTCCAACAACTGATTCATGCCTTGCCTTTTCTCATTCAAGTTGTATTTTTCATGGCTGTTAGTATAATGAGTGATTTTTTTTTTTTGCTTATATCCTGGACATTTTGTATATAATATTAGGAGATGCTTCATCTTATTTAAATCTTTTCAGCCATCAGTAACTCTATGCAGGTTTAGCATGTAGGTCCTGGATTATTTTATGAGCTGTAGTTCTGATGACAATTTAGTTTTGAGACACTTTGCCAAGTTATTCTGATCAGTTTTATTCTTATGCTTCTGCTGAGATTTTTTTTTTTTAAGAGAGAGAGAGAGCATGGTGTGGGGGAGAAAGAGAGAAAAAGAGAGAGAGAGAATCTTCAGCAGCCTTCATGCTCAGCATGGAGCCTGATGTGGGGCTTGATCTCTCATGGCCCTGAGATCATGACCTGAACCTAAATCAAGAGTCTGAGGCTAACTTCCTGAGCCACCCAGGTGCCCCATCTGCTGAGATTTTTGACTGATCTTAGCAACTACCACCTGCCCTTTCCAGTGCTATTGGGTGAGAGGTTCAGGAAACACTTGGCCTTAGTCATTGTTGCTGTGGTAGATTAAGTCCCTACTGCCCTGGGGACAGGATAGGGACTCTGCTGATGCTGACACTGTGGCCCAACAGGCCCACTACTGCCCAGGGCATGGTGCAAACATCACAGATGCTTCTGCCAAGAGTCTACAGGACAGATTAAGGATGAGTTCCTGGACAGGCCCTGCTGACACTGGTGTTGGGCAACAATGGACTTCCCTGTTAGGTCTCTATTGGGCTGTCCCTTTCCCAGCACTTTGACCAGAAAAGTCAGTCTTTAATTGTTTGCTTCTTTTCTATGCTTTTTTGCAGTTCCAACTTGTAGGCCTCTCCTCAATCCACTGTGCCATATTTGGGGGGCAAAAAGAAAATCTAGGAACTCAATTTGGTGTCTTTTCTTAAGTCCTGAGATCCCTAGCCAGTCCACCTTCTTCTTATCTTTTGGAGTCCTATTAGGATTGCATGCTGAATTATTTCTGGAGTATGTGGTTGTATTTGGAAGAGAGAAACAAGGGAAAATGAGTCTAGAATATCCTATCCAATCACACATTTTCAAGATATTTTATTGATCATTATTCATGTCTAATAGCAAAAGGGTTTGACAAAACACTTAAAATTGTCTTATTCCTGAAATTGGATCTCTACGTAATAAATTTAAACTGTTAACATGCCATGTAGAAATGTTTATTATTATAATACTAGTTATCAGTGATTTTTTTTCTTTCTCCCAATTCATTCCACACTGTTATTGTTAAATCATTTACTCCTATTTCCTTAACATCCATGAGAAGAACACACTGATTTCTACTTATGAGCCATGATCGGTGTTTCCTACCATTCACACAGCTTTTTGTGTCCCTTCTCCATGCCTTTCCTTGCCACTAATTCATTTCCTGGTGGAGTGCTAAAGTCAAAAGTGTTGTCATTATCTCAGGAGTTTTTATTTTAATACAAGTTAGGATATGTTCATCCAAAATAATTACTACAGTATTTCAGTGACCTGAAAAACAACTGGGAAAATTTTGAATGAACCAAATCACAGATAAAAAGCACTCCATAAATGTTAATTGTTATTAAGGCAAAATGACAGGATTCAACTTTACTTTTGCTTTTTTATTCAATTGTTGAGTTATCAGAGCCATAGGAACCATTACAGACTATTATGCCAAATATTAAAAATAATCTTTCAAAGCCCTCCACCATTGTCAGGTTTTCCTTACAGTATCAGAGGGGTTTCTATATTAAATAATAGCAAATGATTTCAGATAAAATGTTCTTGCAACAGTTAATCATAAAAAAAATACTTTTTTACTACATGATGCATTGGTCATTTAGAAAAAGAAAATTCTTGATTAATTTGTCATTATGAAACTTTTATCTGCTTACTATTGACTACAAATATTACTAATATCCCAAACCTTTTTGTTTTAATTTTAAGAAACTCAATTTCCAATAATGGTGTCTTGTCACATTCATATATCAACCACTCTAACCTTTACATCAAGCTGTATTATATTTTATTATACTAACTTATCTGTGCCACAACATCTGTTGGGTAAATGGATCCTAATAGGTAAATAGTCTAAGCTTCATTTTATTATAGGTATGACTAGTGAAATATTCAAGGAAAAGAATATCCTGAATTGTCAATATTTTTTGAGTGTATATTTATATCCACGTTTTGTTTTTCCCAATATATGTGGGAAGATGACTTTTTTTTTTATCTTCATCGTGTTCTAGCCAACAGTAACTTGTGAATTGGGGAAAAAAAAAAGGACAGACAAATTGAAGGCAGAGGAAATGACTACCAGCTTCTTAGAACAAGTGGGAAGTTAATAATTTGAATTGTTTGAGCCTTAAGTTGAGAGATGTATATATTCTCTAATGGAGAACAATCTTCACATGGCCACCTTTGCGAGTTCAGTTATTCCTTAAATTCATTGATCAGTATATACTTTTGAGTGCCGCTCCACATCAGAGAACATGGAAAGAACTATGGATGTTTTCGTGAATAAAATAAACATGGTCCTTACTCTCAGGGAGGTTAAAATTTCATGTAAGAAGGCAATAAAGGAGGGCATGTATTGCATGGTGCACTAGGTGTTATACACAACTAATGAATCATCGAACATTACATCAAAAACCAGGGATGTACTGTATGGTGACTAACATAATATAATAAAAAAATATTATTATAATAAAAAAGAAAGCAATACCAAACAATGAAATGAGCAAATAAATGTGTAACTGTAGATTTTGATAAGTATAAATGGTGGAAACTGGTAAAGGAGAGTGACAGAAAATATTGGACTGGTATTGGGGAATGGAGAAAAGGAGGTTGAATTTGAGTGGGCACTCTCCAGGGCATTACATTTCAGCAGAAACCAAAAAGATGAGAATGAGCTAGACCCATTTGCTATCACAAAGTCCTCTAGTTTACCTACAACTATAGCCCTAGAGATTAATATTTAGTGACATTTTTGTCCATGAATATTGATGACTTTTGATGTAAAATAACCTCCAATATTCATTCACATTGGGGGATGGTAGTTAAGATGGTAAAAGAATCAGTTTGCCAAGATCCTTCNATGGTAAAAGAATCAGTTTGCCAAGATCCTTCTCTTTTCAGACTAGTCATAGTTTGTAGAATGGCTTAGTGATCAACATGTTTTCCATAAAATAGATGTGAAACCCATTATCTTAAATTACCCCATTAAACAATTCTTTCTATGTCTCAAGATACATATAATTCCATACAGCGCAGGGCAGAGCCTTAGAATAGCTGGTAGGTATAGGAATGAAAGTCTCCCTGCACCTCTCCTATTTGAGTAAAGTTGAAAAGAAACAACTTGAGGTCTTTCCCTGGGCAAGTGCATAAACTATCCCATAAGAGTATTTTAAAGGACCTCTTTGCTTAGTCATTTCTGTCATCCTTTCTTTCCTTAACTGTTGCAATGGGGGGTAAGGTGAGAAAAATCATGGAGAGCGCAGCAAACAATATGGAGAAAATTCTTCTGTATTTAAATCACCACTTTTTAAAATCAGTCTTAATTGGAGGAAGAAAACATGATTCTTTTTCTTTTTGCTTTATTTCCACAAATACCTAATACAGTACTCCATAACAACACAGCAAGTGCTCTGAAAATGACATTATTTTATGATCTTCACAAGTGATGTCTCTGAGCTTTACTGTTCTATCTTTAAAAACTCTAAAGTCCTTTAGGATCCAAATAGTAG
>NC_048222.1:17361217-17365266 GCF_002007445.2 Ailuropoda melanoleuca | reverse complement strand
ATGACGGAGCTTTTTCTTATCTCCATAGTTTTGCCTTTTCCAAAATGTCATGTTGGTGTCATCATACACTACACAGCCTTTTCAGACTAGCTTTTTTCACTTAGCAATATGCAAGTAATTTTCCTCTCTGTCTTTCCGTGTCTTGACGGCTCATTTCCTTTCATTGCAGAATAATATTTCAGTGTATGAATGGGCCACACTTGGTTTTTTCCACTAGCCTGTTGAAAGATTGAGAGCCATCTTGGTGGCTTCCAATTTTTGGCAGAATTAGGAATAAAGCTTATATGAGCATTCATGTGTAGGCTTTGTGTTGAACCTAAGTTTTCAACTCATTTGGGTAATTACCTAATAGTACAATTGCTGAATTATATGTTAAGACAGTGTTTAGCTTGTAAGAAACAGCGAGGCTGTCCTCAAAGTTTCTATACCATTTTTTCCTTTTTCAGCAATGAATGAATATTCTTATTATTCCACATCTTTGGTAGCAGTTTTTTATTATCAGTGTTTTGGACTTTAGCAGTTCCGATAGATATGTAGTGGTATGCCATCCTTTGATTTTGCAAATCCCGAATGACATATAATGTTAAACATCTTTTCATATGCTTATTTGAAGTATGTCTTCTTTGGCAAGACATCTGCTGAAATATTTTGCTCACTAATTTTTAATTGGATCATCTGTTTCATTGTTGTTAAGTTTTAAGAACTTTTTATATATATTTTGGATACAAGTCCTTCATCAAATACGTGTTTTGCAAATATTTCTCCCATTCTTTGTCTTATGTTTTCTTTTTCCTCATGGTGATATTTGTAGAGTATAAGGTTTTCTTTTTAATGAAGTTCGATTTACCGACTTTTCTCTCATAGGTTCTGATTTTGGTATTGGATCTAAAATTTCATCAGCAATTTCAAGGTCACTAAGGTTTTTCCTGTGTCACCTTCTAGAAATTTAAGTATCGCATTTTACATGTATGTGTATGATCCTTTTTGATGTAAGATTTGTGTCCATAATATCGTTATATTTTTGTATGTGGATGTCCAGTTTTTCCAGCAGCATTGTTGAAAAGATTATCCTTTCTCCTTTGAATTACCATTACTCCTTTATCAAAGATCTGTTGATTATATTTGTGTGGGTTTATTCCTGGGCTTTCCACTCTGTTCCATTTATTTGTTGGTCTGTTTTTGTAGTTTGTTTTGTTTTGTTTGTATGCTTGTTTGTTTGATTACTATAACCTTACAGTGAGTTTTAAAGAAAGGTAGAATGTCAGTCCTCTGATTTCATCTCCAGAATTGTGTTGGCTCTTCTGAGTGTTTTTTCTTTCCATATAAACTTTAAAATCATTTGTTCATACCTCCAAAATAACTAAATGGAGTTTTTATTGGGATCGCATTGAATTTATAGATCAAGTTGGGAGGAACTGATATTTTAATATTGGATCTTATCTATGAACATAAAATACTTCTATAATTATTGAAATCCTCTTTGATTTTTTTTCTTCAGAATTTTGTGGTCGTCCTCATATAGATCTGGTATATATTTTGTTAAATTTATTCCAAAGTATTTAATTTTTCTGGTGCTAAAGTAAATGGTGTTGTACCTTTAATTCCGAAGTCCCCAACTGTTCATTGTTGGTATCTAGAAAATCCATTGACCGACTTTTTTTTTTTTTAAGATTTTATTTATTTATTTGACAGAGATAGAGACAGCCAGTGAGAGAGGGAACACAAGCAGGGGTACTGGGAGAGGAAGAAGCAGGCTCCCAGCGGAGGAGCCTGATGTGGGGCTCGATCCCATAATGCCGGGATCACACCTTGAGCCGAAGGCAGACGCTTAACCGCTGTGCCACCCAGGCGCCCCCATTGACCGACTTTTTATACTAACCTTGCATGATGCAAATCTTGCCAAAATTGCTTATTCATTTCAGGAGGATTTTTTTCTTGAATCTTTGACATTTTCTACATAGACAATCATGTCATATGTAAACACAGTCAGTTTTATATCTTTCTTCCCAATCTGTATATTTTTTTATTTCATTGTCTTGTGTTATTGTGGTAACGAGAACTTCTCATGCAGTGTTGAATAGGAGTGAGGAGAGGCAACATCCTTTGCCGTGTTCCTGACCTTAGGGAGAGAGCTTCTAGTTTCTAACCATTAAGTCTGATATTGTCTGTAGGTGTTTTTATAGATATTCTTTATCAAGTTGGAAGTTCCTGTGTATTCCTACTTTACTGAAGTTTTTATCATGAATGGATATTGGATTATGTCAAATGTTTCTCCTGAATCTGTTATGATCATGTGATTTTTTTTTTTCCTTTTAACTTATCGAGATAATGGATACTTTTCCCTGGGATGTATTTCAAAATGGTTGCTTTTCTCCTTTCCTGCTGAAATCCCACAAAGACATTTTTTTTTCCCTTCACCATGTAAAATCTGTGGAACTCCTGGAGATAAGACTCAGACAGATTGCATTTTCTGCTATCATTTCCCTAATTTGTAGGTTCAAGATTGAAAACACAATTAATTGATTAGTACCTCAGTGCCCTTTAATTTACTCCTCATTGGCTTACATTCCCTGGATTTTGTTAGCCTGACTCTGATTCTTATGCAAGTTTGGCCTGAGGTATTAACTGTCATTCTGTTTCTGATGCTTGAGAACGATTCTTCACACCTGATGGTAGTACTTGGAAGTATTGTTGGCCTGTCACCCATGACCATGATCAAATCTGGCAATGACCTAAGTCTACCCAACTTCTCAATCAAGACTATGAAGTTAAAGGGCCATAATCGTCTTTACAATTGACCCTTCCAGATTACAAATATTGAATTCACAGATGACAAAAAGACATAAATATTTAATGGATGATGATAGAATATAATCAAAATTGCCATAGGCAAGAAAAACCATAAAAAATAAGATACAGTGTAACTGAGATATATACGAAATTCTGTGTTTTGTTTATTTTGGATTTTTTTTTAAGTTGCATCAAACATGGTGTAGGGCAGACTTGGTACAAAATTAAAAATTATTAATTGGTTAGTAAATTCACTTTAATACAGCATGTAAATACTGAAAAAACTATTTGGATAATAATAATACTGGAAGTAAAATGTACTGCCCAAAGAAGAAGACAACCTCTGTGTCTAAAAAGAAATCTTTCCAGAAACACCAACAGCAATCTTCACAAATGTAGAAAGACTTTCATATGGAAGATAATTTAGGCCTATTACCTATTGCTAGATGGCAGAACTTGGAAAAACTCACAGAGAGAAGGAAGTATTTGGGACAATAAGAATCAGAGTGGATTCCTACCCCTGATGATTTTGAAGATGAGAGTAGATATAGATTTCACATTTGCATTGGCTGTACAATTATGCTAGAGAGCGTCTAAAATTTTTGTTACCTTGTAACATTCTACAATTTTAATGATGCTACAAGATGGATGTCTTCACTGTCATTTGCCATCAAGGATTGTTTAAGGAAAAGCTATAACTTGTTGACTGTAAGCTTTAAGGGAAAACTAAAGAAGCACAGTACATATCCAGTACCGAGGTGTCAAATGTAAGATGCTTGCTTTCCAAGGTAAGATCTTATTTGTTGCTCACATAATCTTGTACAGTGTTATTATGGTATCCCATTTTACATCTAAATAAACTGAGGCTTAGCAAGTCTGCATTACATGTCCAAAGACTCATATTTAGCAACTTGAACTGCTGAGTTATCTGATTTTAAAGCCCAGGCACCTATTAATCATTACAACTGTTATTCCTCTTCTATTGTGGTTGTATTCTTAATGGTCGGGAGCACAAGATAATACTTGTCTCCCACAGGTTTGATGTGATCTTATAAAGCTGACTTTCCCAGATGCAACAAAAATGGGACCACATAAATTCAGGGCAATAAGAAAATTAAACTCAGAACGAGGCTTGACACTTCCACTTTGGAATTGATACTCCTGGAACTAAAGATTGGTTTGGCACTCTAGGGATTCACTTAAGTTATTGTTCTAATTTAAGTTATTACATTTATGGGCCTAAATTTTAGCTTGCTTGT
>NC_048222.1:17356186-17360487 GCF_002007445.2 Ailuropoda melanoleuca | reverse complement strand
AAATAAAATAAAATAAAATAAAATAAAATAAAATAAAATAAAATTCTGTCCTATTACCAGTGAACGTGGCTCAATTTTTGGTTGAGAAAACATGGTGACTGTAATATACCTGCTAATTAATGTGTCGCTTGTCTTTTAATCAGAGCTTATGTTCACGGCTTGGGTATGTCCTTGGTATGACACTGTTCTATGCTGACTTTGTTCCTCTCTGCAAAAAAAGACACTGGGAGAACGTGTGTGTTTTAGGTGCAGTCAAACTTGCCCTTGAATCTATTTTCATCATTTGTTAGATTTTTTACTGTAACCAGGTCATTTAACCTCTTCCTATATGGCAGGGAGATAATACTCCTTCCTCTCACCAAATAACATTTAAATGAGATTATATGTTTATGACTAGTCTTGGTCCTTAACCCTTACAGGGCACTCAATATATGGTAGGGATTATTGTGGAACAATATTATTATAAGTTCATTATGTAAAAACAATGATCTTTCTGTTCCCGATCACACTGTTTATCTCACCAGGTCTCCTCTTAAAATATTGGTCATTATTACTGTGAAATGAATTTATAGTTAGTGGTATTTTGTTTGATCCTAAAACAGTATTTCTCAACCATCAGTGACCATCCATTAGTTCCTTTCCCAAATTCCCTGAGCCAGAAACTTCAGGGATGGCTCTGTTTCTGTACCCCACACAGAAGTCCTGAAGTGAAATCTGGTTAAGAACGACCAAGCTAAACATCTGAATAGGATTTGAAAGTAATATCTAAAGAAAATTTGCTTTCCTTCATGGTAATTTGCAGGGATCTTCAAGGAAATTTACAGTATCAGTGTTTGGAATTGGAAACCTGGTTCATCAGATGTCCAGGGCCAGATCGTTTCTAAGCAGTAGAGAGTAAAAAGATAGTGTTGTACAGATCCTGAGTCCTCCACACATGTCATTTTCATGCAAGTGACGTCTAGGGACAATGAACAGTGAAAACACCTTCTAAGCGCAAATCCTCATGGTGGTGGAAGTGGGAATTTTGCTTTGACAGACAAGCCCACCAAAGTTCAGAAGCTCATTGCTCTTTGTGTGACATGGCCCTACTCTTTGCCTGAGCCACCACTTGGGAGAGCACCCAAGGTTTTCTCCTTAGTTTGCTTCATTGTAAAACATTACCCATTGTGAACTGTTGGTCAGCAGGTTATTCTTCTCACCCTACAGCCCTGTTAAGAAGGGGAAGAAGTGGAAATGAGGGTGACGATGGTGTTTGAATTACATCCCCCATTGATTTGGTAATTAGCTCTAGAACCATACACAGAATCGTAATCTCTGTGTATTTGGCCCATTATACTTTCCAACTTCCTGTTCTATTCAGACTTCAAATACATGGATGTATTTTCTGAAATCCAAATTGATATTCTGAATGATTCAGGACATGATGCCTCAAGCCATATCCAAGAAAAGAGAAAAGTTGTGCTTAATGAGCAATTATCCACTTAAATTGAAGAGAAGTGAGAGAGGAGCTCAGAGGATAGAGAAGATGAACTTAACAAGTGGCCTTTGCTCACCTCTGTGATAAATCAAAAATCCTGACATTTTGAATAGTGTTACTTGCACAATTAGTTTACAATTACCTGAATAATCTTATAAAAAATAATCGAGCGCTTGCATGATTTTGCATTAATTTCTCTTGATACCTCATAAATGCAAGAGGATTTGCATTTGAGATGCATAAAAAATGCAAATCACATCTCTATCTCTTCTTAACCACCAAAAGCCTTATTTATGATCATAACTTTTTTCAGATCATTCTAACTGTAATACACCATTAAGAATGTCACACAGAACATTTACAATGTACTCTAGAAAGGAAATCTGGCATTAGCGCATTATTGCCTTCTGTATCTTGTGGGTAGGAATTCAGAATACATTACTTGAAAAATGAGGACATGCTTTAAGATTAAGGATTAATTAACCAATTCATTCATTTATTCACCCACATCCATGTAACAAATATTTATTGACCATCTCCCTATGAGCAAGGAGCTGTTCTATCTGGAATTTTATCAAGAAACAGGACAGATAGGGTTTCTCTTCTCATAGGTCTTACATTTTAGTGAAAAAAGTGATCAAGATAAGTAAACAAACAAGAAAAATATCAGGCTTAAGTAATCCAGCAGAAATGACTTTATTTTTAAACCAAAACTCACCATGCCCAAGTCTAAAAAGGAGTCATAAAAACATGTTTTTAAAACTAGTTTTTAAATGTTGTCTCCATGTTAAAATTGTTCATCTCTTCTGTTTTTATAGAAAAGTCACTTAGCCCTGTAGTATTCAAAGGTGAGAAAAGTCGTGAAAAATAAAAAATGTTGGACTAATTGGTATTAAGCAAACTCTGGTGGAGGAAGCTCCTTTAATGGTCTCCTGACATCAGGGTCATCCAGGTCAGGAATCAAACACCTTTTCTCTTGTTTGCTGACTGCTCTCCTTACTCATTTTATCACACGCACTTACTCGGGTCACCTAAGTGGTTACCAATCTCCTTTGTTCTCTTTCTCTAAGAGGGCACTTCTTTGTCCCTGGTGACTCAAGAGAAGTCAATTATTTTTGACAACTGCTGCCCAGACAAAAGCAGAAATGATGGAAATGTTCAACACTTGGAAATACCTAGATTCCAAGTGCTGGGATTTCTAGGAGCTTTAGTCAGTTAAAATCTATCTTATTTATGTATTGTTTTTTTTAGTGAGAAACATCAGTCATATAAATGAATGCCAAACCAATTCTCAGAAGGAAATTGCTTTGATATGGTCCACCCTTAATCAATGAAACTGGTATTATATATTTGCTTTTCATATCAAGGAGGTTTGAGGATCATTTTAAGGATAGGTGTTACTCTATTTCAGCCAAAATTCTCTTCCTGTTACTCTGAGTCAAATATCCCATACATGGGTATACCAGTTCTCAAATTTCTGCAACTGATTTAAAAACTATGCAGACACCTGTGTATTTAGGAGGCAACGTCTGTTTTTGGAACTTATAAGAGCTACTTATATAAAGTAAATAGAATTTTTTAAATGGATAACGTAACATTTAAACACAAAGGTATCTGTAAAAGTAGTAACATCGATATTAGTACAAGCAATGGGCCCAACTCTCTAGAGTCTATATTTTGGAGACCACCTGTGGTAACGTGTGGTAGTCATCTGTAGTCAACAAGCAATGTTGAAAGATGGGAACTGGACAACATGCCGTACTTGTCCATGTCCTGTAATACTGTAATTACCTGATATGGCCCTGTGTAGGTTTTTTTTTTTTTTTTCCCTAGTAGTGAAAGATGTCTTAATAGAACATCAGCAGACTTCTTGATGCAAGGTCAGACACAGGGGCCAGCAAGCGAAGGTGGAGAAATTGACAGCACAGATTACATATGGTACACTTTACAGGAGAAAGATGCCCTCTAATATTCCCTTTTGAATATATGAAGGGTATGAAAGAGATGATTCCTAGATTCCTTTCATTTCACAACCTTGTGTTTTTGTAGATACATATCTGTTCATTCAGTGCTTAGCCTGATCGACAGTGGCCTCCTTCCTCCTTGAGAGAAAAGGGCATAACTGATAACTGATTAATTACCTGTATGTTGAGCAGTGCCTGGGAAAAAAATGCTTGTCAAACTAAGACAATGATGAAATGAGTTAATTATAACAAATATGAAATTCCTATTCATAATGAAGTCACTTTTTCCCCGAGGATAAACACCAGTATATTATGCTAGTATCTTTTGCTTTTATTTAGTCTCTATTCCAGGTATACATTGACACATGTTTGTTCAAATGTGTTAGCCTTGACGCGCTGTTGGGCTCCTTGGCCAGGAAAATCAAATATATTTGCCTGGGTGTGGACTTACTTAACAGACATTCCACCATAAACAAAGAGCATTATACTCTTATGTATATGTACAACTACCAATTTAGAATCTGAAGTTTCACTTTTGATTGTTTTTGTGGTACCTCTTGTGGTACCCATGAAATTCTAAAAATTTACAAGAGTTACATATAGAAAATTCAAATCCTGAGAAAGTGTGCTGGAAGAGAACAAGGATATTTAACAATGATTTGTATATGAACACCATCCTTTTACTTTCTGTAAAAAGAGAAGTACCCTCTAAGATGTCATTTGATAAGTTTCATCTTCTCCAGGAAGTCGTCCCTGATACCTTACCTGCTGCCTCCACACACACACATATCTCTATCACACGCTCTTGGCTCAGTTGTGTGCCCTTCTTCCACACTTTTCTACCCTGCATATCAGGTGGG
>NC_048222.1:17330546-17356086 GCF_002007445.2 Ailuropoda melanoleuca | reverse complement strand
CCCCCCCCAATACATACAACCACCAAGTTTCTTGATGAGGAACTAAAAGTCAGAGAGATTAAGTAACTTGCTCAATTTTCATGAGGTGGACCTGAAAAGATCATGCTTGAAAGCCCAAACTCTCTATGCAGTCAGCTGTTGGACATTTAGGATCAAATGACGTTGAATGTAAAACAGGAAAAATGTTATAGGAAAATGTTTTAGGAAAAATGTTAGTTCTTATTTTCACTTTCATGTAGTGGTTCTGTAATTCTTGGTAAGAGGATGTACAGAACCTAAAATAATAGCCTGTGTTATATTGTAGATTTTGGATTTTTCAATATATGAGTAACAATTGCATCTTTGGGATGTTCTAACTGAGGAAACATTTCTGAGCAGCTTTTCCATTTCTTTACCTTGTGAGTCAGCTGGGAATTCACTAGAATTTGCCTGTTTAGACACAACTGCTATACGCATGGCAACACCATTTCTTGCCGCTCTGACTCCTTTTATTATATTGCATGACTGGAATTTTAGGTAGGGAGAAAAAAAGAACCATTTCCCTAAATTAGATTAACCTTTGCACCTTTGGCAGCTCAAGTTAATCCCAAAACTGCCCTGAAGATGGAGTGGGATCTGGGGTATTAGGACTCTCCACCAGGTTGAATTAGAAAATTATATCCGAGTAGAATGACAACCAGAGAGAAAAACATAAGCATGTGCATGAAAATATATAAGAACTTGAAGAGATATAAGAGCTGGCTGTAAGATTCAAATGAGCTATAATAAAAGTATCTGGATGGATCAGATTTGGGGGGAAAAAAGTTGTTATTAATGAGTCCAGTACCCCAACTGATAGTTGCAAAAGAAGTAGACGGGCAGAAGTACTGGATAGCTGCACATGACTCCTTGGGAAAGATAAGGCGCAGTGAGAAACTCAAAAGATGCTAATTAAAAATGTACAACATTTTGATTCAACAATTCCGTAAATTACTCAGTGCTCACCATGGTAAATGTAGTTACCATCTGTCACCATACATTATTAAAATATTATTGACTATATTCCCTACATTGTACTTTTCATCCCTGTGACTTATTTATCTTATAACTGAAAGTTTGTGCTTCTTAATCCCTTTTATCTATTTCACCTATCTCCCATCCACCTTCCTCCTGGCAATCACCAGTTTGTTCTGTATATTAAAAAAGCAATAATTTTATATATATAAATAATATATGTATATAATATATATAATATATAATGTATATTATATGTATATAATATGTAGTGTATACAATATATATTGTGTATATAATATATAATATATATGTATATGATATGTGTATATATACATATGATATATATGCATATATACATGATTACATATAATAATATAGTATATGATCATATATAGAGAAATGTATATGTGTTATGTGTAATATATTGTATATTATATTTAATGTATATTTAAACCTAAGTTCAGTCACACAGTGTTCTATATCTTATACCACTGGCTAATACTTGATTTTGATATAAAGATTAGTTGAAGTGGCATAGATACCCTAGAATATAGTAAACACGGATAATTAACAGCAAAATATTAAAACCCAACTAAACAGAAAAGGAGTAGATGACAAGAAGGAATACATATGTCATTAATATTTATGAGTCATAATCATTCAATATAATATAATTGCCCAATGACGGTGTTCTTAATGAATGTTTGAATTATATATACGGTGAATTAATTTTCAAAATTTGCTTTTAGTATACCACAAAGATTCATATGTTTTGAAAATACTCTATGTGGTAATATTTATTCTATTGAGACATTTGTAAATTGGTTTAGTTGAATGTATACACTCCTAATTTAAGCAAAAGCATAGTTTCCTATAGACTTTATGAAAAATAATTTGGGATGTTATTTATTTAAAAGTGAAATATGAAATTATGAATGCCTTGATTTCATTCTAATTATTTCAAAGGAAAGAAGGAAAAGAATGCAGGGAAAATGTGGGTCTTTTTATGGCTTAATTAAGCATTACAGTATTGCAAATCCTTTTTCCATGATTTTCTCAAATTTTGCAATTACAGAATTGTTTTTGGATAGTCATACAGAAATGATTAAAAGAGTAGAGAAGAGGATCAATAGAAAAAGATTAAAGGGACTGTCATTTTTCAGCCTAAGGAAGAGAGAGAAGGCTGAAAGATTTCAAATATGTGGGGTTTCAAACGTTGGGTGGTGATTAGTTGCTATTAATTTATGTCAACAAAGGAGGAGAGGAAATATGTGAGACTGCATCATGAAGAATTTAGATTAGACACCAAGGATATCTGACTATGGAAATAAATAACTAAGGAATGCTGTTTGTTTTGGGATTCAACAGTTACATTCAAATTTCCTGAGCACAATGTATGGATCTTCCATACACGTTGTTTTCCTATGAAACTTTACAGGACATGTGTTCATTACACTAAACTTGAAAACACAGAAAAACATAAAGCAAAAAGTTACCTTTATGGTCATCCCTCTAAAAGAATTCATGTTAACATCACGTATGTATTTTTCTTGCAAATACTTTGTCAAAGTATTGATATATTTGTGTGTTAAAAATTTAAAAATCACAAAACAGAACTGTCAAAAACCATATAAAAATAATATAAATAACTTCCATTGTTATATGTATTCCCTTTTCAATTAACATAATGTGATGTAATGAGGAAATTTCTTTCATCACCTACTGCTTTTGAAAACATAACATTTCAGGGGCATCTGGGTAGCTCAGTTGGTTGGGTGTTTGACTCCATTCCAGCTCAGGCCATGATCTGGGATTCTGAGAGGGAGCTCCCCACTCAGCGGGGAGTCAGCTGGAGGTTGTCTCTCTCCCTCTGCCCCCCTCCCCCCACTCACTCTGTCTCAAATAAATAAATCTTTACAAAAAATGAAAACATAATATTTCATTATATGGATATGCCATAATTTATTTAATCAATTTATTCTCGAACCTTTAGATTATCCCATTTTGTAATCATCAAAAGAAGCATTCCTGGTGTCCTTTTGAGTATATTTTTAATCCATTCCTGATTATTTCCTTAACCTATATTTCTCCAATTAGAATTACTGGAGCAGAGGGTATGAGCAATTTTAAGCCTTTTTACAAATCTTGACAAATTGTTCTGCAGCACAGATATATCTTGTTAATGTCACCATTTTTAAGTAACAAGTGACTAAAGATCAAAGTAACTATGTTTCCTCATATTTAGTCCTGTACCGTGGAACCACGATAGACTTTAAACATTATTTATCTGCAGAATATTTTGTTTCCACTTAGAAAAAAGAACACACGCCTAAAAGGACCTTAAACCCTGACATCAATGGAGGTTTACTAAACCGTATCAATAAGATCATGTCATTCGCAAGAAAAGCATGTTTCAAATATAAAGAAAATGTCAGCCTTGAGCGTTTTTATTAACAACCCTCTCCCCATCTTACCTTCGGACTCAGCTATGGCTCACCACTTCTTCCCTCTGGTTTATTTGTATTAGAAATAAGTGGATTCATTAGCTAGTGCCACTGGTGGGTAGGCCAGGCCTGTGAGTGTCCAGTAACAGATAATCGTTGTACTTATCATGGGGTGACTGATGTTTACTTTGTTGATGGCCCCAGGAGCCGATGTAATCGGAGATAGGTCTTTGTTTACTTCTTGTTTTACTGATAATGCCGACCCATTTGAAACCAGTGAGAAAGAAAAATAAACATTCGGGAATATGGAACTAGTAGCGACTCCTCCCTTGGTGACTATCTTGGAATCTCTTCAAAGGCTTCTTTTAACCCACTCTTGCCCCAACAAAAACCTTTATCTTGTCTCTCTTCTCCCAATTAAACCCAAAGTCATCAACATCCAACCAAATTTAAAAAAGCACATTAAAAACATCAAAGACTAAAATGATGACTTAAGGAGAGTTTTTATCTGGCACCGAATTTTCCGGGTACCCAAGGGTTTAGGGTCGGCTATTTGCTAATGACGTGTATTTATAACTGAGCCCGTCTACGGCGATTGAAATATTCCTTTAGAATGTTACGTTAGATTTTTCTACACTGGCTTGTTTGTTCCATACTTTTGGATAGGTTGAAATGATTTTCTTCTGGATAATATGAAAGAAAGATGAAGTGAGAGAAACATTTTTTATAACTACTAATAACATCTTTCATGGAAATGTATTTTTGTGCCACACACTTTATTAAGCTATTTGTTACATTATCTTAATAATCTACACAGCAAATATTCAGATTTTACATGTGAAGAAAGTGAGATATAAGGAGGTTAAATAATCCCCCAAGGGCAGAGGGCTGGCGATTACCGGCTGTGGACAGGGTCACACTCCTGCCTGAGCCTGGAGTCCATATTCCTAGCTGCAACACCGTGCTGCCTCTGAACTTTATAGTTCCCAATATGCCTGAAGCTGATACAAAACAAATGTATTCGAGTCTGTACATTCCGATGAGTAATGTCCATTCGGCTGGACTGGACGTATGCCCATTATCTTCATAGACTTAACACTTACCTCCGGAATGACCAGGCACTTCTGATTTGTTTAACCATCCCCCTGAGGAACTCAGGCTGTTTGCCACCGTTCAAACCACTTTTGCTATTCCAATTTTGGAATTATCTTTATTTGCGATTTGAATCACAAGTAAATGAACTTTATCATTTCATCAGTTATATCTTTCAAATTATATATATATATAGAACATATATATATATAATTTGTTTATGGATATAATGTATATGTATCCATAACTTCACTACCAAAAATTAGTTATTATATTTGACTTTTACATGTGTGTTTTATTTTTTTATTTAAAAAAAATTTTTAAGATTTTATTAATTTATTTGACACAGAGAGAAAGAAAGCAAGAGAGGGAACTCAAGCAGGGGGAGTGGGAGAGGGAGAAGCAGGCTTCCCGCTGAGCAGGGAGCCCAGTGCAGGACTCGATCCCAAGACCCTTGGATCATGACCTGAGCTGAAGTCAGACGTTTAATGACTGAGCCACCCAGGCGCCCTTACATGTGTGTTTTTAAAAAAAATTACCTCAAATCTCAAAGAATTACCGTGATCTTGCACAGTGGATCCTGAAAGAAATTTCAGTAGAACGTGAGGCGTTGCTACACCGTTAGAAAAAACATAGCCTCTAACAACCACTTCCAGGGACTATTGTTTGTGTTGAGTTTTAATAAACTTGTTAAAAAGCATTCATGTTACTTTATACTTGTATATACTACCCTCACAGCCTACATATAGTTTTTAAAATAGTGTTGCATGCAGTTAAGATGCACGATGTGTTTGGAAAGCTAACAATTATTTCCCAGAAGAAAACTTATTAGCTAAAACATGTAGTGCATAAAAGATAAAAATCAGAGGCACTCCCCCAGAGCCGCATTGGGCTATAGCTTCATAAGGGTGATGACTGTCACATCACCCACTTCTGCTCTATTTGCTTTCAGTCAATCTGGCAGCTTCGCCAACAACAGCCTGAGAACTCAATCCACACTTCATAAGAAGATACTTGGAATAGCAGACGGTTTGGGAGGGCATTTTAAAAATAAATGAAATAAAGATGTTGCTAAAAGCTATCTTCGAAGAGTCACAAGGCTGACAGGAAAAAAAAAAAAAAGTTTCAACTCGAAATGGGTGTAAACTAGCCAAATGGCTTGCTCTGTCATGGAAGGCGGTGATGCTGGCGTGCAATCCAGGGTGTTCAGACTATTGGCACTGTTAAAACTTATGCCAGATCTTCAATCCTGATAAAAACCTGGGTTCTTAGATGAAAAATCCATTTTAACTATTGCATCCATTTTCCAGAAATACAATCCAAAATAGCAGGGAGCATTTGGAAACAGTTCTTGGTGGTTGTACTCAGTTGAATGAACACAGGATAAGGGGACGTTAATGCTGAGAGCAGCCCTACACCAATAATGGCTGACTCAGGCTGGGGCTACAGTATGAGATGCTCTCTACTCGGTGTGGATAATTACAAAAGCTATAATGAGAAGGATATTTATGATGATACCAAAGTGGTAGGTGGTATGAGTCTCATATGAATTCCACTTCGCTCATGCAATGGGAAACCCTGAGATAGCTGTGATGGGGAAAATGATCACTATTTCTCGTTTAGGGTTAATTTTGTTTCTCGAATTAAATTTTGCTTATCCTCTTCTATGCGTTCAAAATTGTTTCTTCCAGGGGCGCCTGGGTGGCACAGCGGTTAAGCGTCTGCCTTCGGCTCAGGGCGTGATCCCGGTGTTATGGGATCGAGCCCCACATCAGGCTCTTCTGCTATGAGCCTGCTTCTTCCTCTCCCACTCCCCCTGATTGTGTTCCCTCTCTCGCTGGCTGTCTCTATCTCTGTCAAATAAATAAATAAAATCTTTAAAAAAAAAAAATTGTTTCTTCCTATGGCAGCATGTATTCGGATATGAACTGGTTCATCCATGAGACACAAAAGGCACTTTCCTTGTGGCCTAGGAGCTTTGTGGGGATGTGTGTTTTGCTTGTAGCTTGGGTAAAATATAATAATAATAATAATAATAATAATAATAATAATAATAAAAACAACAACATTGAATGTTTACTTTGCACCAGGAACTTACCTGATCCTAGCGACAACATTTGGGTTAATAGTTCATCACCTTTTTATTTTTGTTGAACCTGAGGTGTACAAGGTAAAGTAACTTTCCCAAGGTTAGATCGGTAGTAAGTGACAGAGCTGGGCTTCTAATCCGGGGAGTGTGAGAGCCGTGTTTTTCTTTGCATTACCTTTCACACATCATACAGCATCTGGACAAGGACCTTCAAGCTTTCCATAGTAGACAGTCCAACAACCTGCTCAAACCGTGGCTTGAACTCACACATCTCATCGGAGCAAAGAGCCAAGGTCCTGAAACAGAAGGAAATCAGTTCACTAAAGAAACTGGACACTGGTAAGTGCGGAGGAAAACCAGAGATGAGGCCAAGGTGGCATGAGAAAGAAGCCAACCAGCACAAGCCTTACGGGCCAGGTCCAAGTGTGGTTTTTATCCTTAGAACATGGGAAGCCAATAAAGCATTTAGCCAGTTAACATTTATTAAAAGTTCACTCTGGAATCAATTAGAAAACTTACCTGAAATGCAGGAGGCTGAGGCGATGCCAGGATCACCTGGAGGCAGATTCATTTACCGCGGGAGACAGGAGGAGTTTTAGCTTAAGGGGTGGTGGTGCAAGGGTGTCTATGAAGCCCAATACCCCCACTCTCCCTCTGGCCCAAACTTGGAAGCCAGCTAGCACAGGGTGTTAGTGTGTAGACACCCTGAATACAATACTTTGGTCTCTGGGTGATTTTTAAAAAATTCTAACCTTTTAATGCAAAGTTCTTTTTGTTTTCAATGTAATTCATGGCTATCATTCTTAAACTTGAGTCAGGTCATTTGAAATATACAAGAAAGCAAGGAAGAAAAAAAGCCCATGTTAAATTTGCAATGATCTCTAATACAAATAACAGAATTAGCAATTTGTTGTCTTGGAGTCCTCAGTCTAGAGTAAAAAAGACAAACAAAATCTGGCCTGAAACAACAGTGAAAAAGTTCAACCAATACAAAATCATGAGGCCATTTGCTTTTGTTAATTCAGCTTGCTATATGACTTCAATATTTTCACAAGGATTGGGATCATTTTCTATGTAAATCTGTATTGTATCACTAGCTTCAGGTAGGAAAAGCTCTCGTATAATAGGAAATAATTTTTGACTTGATACTTTTTTATTTTTTAAAATTTGTTAGTTTAATAATATCTATACAGAGTCCAAATTATGTCTAATTTTTAATAGCAAAAATACTAGTTTGCCAAACCCTTATATATTCAAAATGTGCAGTTTGATTACAAATTATGAGAAATTAAAGTGTGGGTTTCATGTCCTACATAACCCTGAGTAGCCTTACCCCAGGTTCTGACCTACCAGCCTGCCAGATTTCACTTCGAGTGTACATAAACACTTGTCGAAAGAAAGTTTATTGAGATTTCCATTAGGAATGACGACTACTGGGAAATACAATTTATTAGACTGTCTCTTACAGGAATAAAGCAATCCAGCTTGATCCAGGATTGAAAAGAGCATTGTTTGTATCCCAGGTATATCAGTAAAATATTTCTGAATGTGCTTATATTTGTGTTTCAAATAAGGATTGCTGAAAAACTCAATGATTGAAAAGCTCAATGATATGTGACTTTTCTATATCTCTTTTTAAGAGCAAGATTACTAAAGCTTCTATTTATCTAAGGCATCTTCTGTTCAGAGAGGATGTTAAAATTGTGCCCGGAAGACCAACTAAAATTACAATATTTTTGATAATCGAGGTGACCCAAGTGAAAGGCCTGGACAAAAGAGACAAAGGTAGAGAATTATGGTCTCAAATTCTACACACAAGTTAGGAAGAACCACTCTCCTTTTCTTCGTCAGCTGAGGTCATGAAAAGCCATATGTTTATTTTTGGTCTATAGGGAATCTAGTGTGGCTCATTGTTTGTACAAAGTTACTTCAGTGACTGATTATTATTAATGACCCTCCTGAAAGAATTTCAAGTCACACAGGACTCAAGTTTCAAAATCAACGCATGTATCAGCCCTGCCCATTTGAATAGGAAGATTCTCATGGTGGCCCTTGCTTGCAGTCAGACAAGACTTAAATAGCCACACTGGGCCCAGGCCTTCACGGGCTTTCCCATGGAAGTCCTAGTTAGGTACAGACATTTTAGTGACCTGAGGGACATTACCTAGGAACTTGGCTATAAGTACAGTGAGCTTATGATTTATTGTGTGAACAGCTACAGGTTTACAAATTAAAGATGGTATTGTTCATAACAATGGTAGGGCAAAGGGTATAAATTAGAATTGTCCTGGGAAAATGAGAAAACAACCAAGAAATAAAATAAAAAGTCTTATGAATGCCCCAAAATGATGTCAAGAAAAGATGACAAATAAGCCACTCATTATAAGAAACTATTTTGAAACTTTATTCAAAACGGGGCTTCTCCTATTTTAGATACGATTTGAATAAATTTTCCTTAATTGTGCCTTGCAGATTCCTAGAATGGGGTGGATTCCTTAATAAGAGATAGCAGTTGACAACCCACTAGGGAAACATGAACAGGAAAACTACTCCTAAAAATGCTTAACAGGAAAAAAAAAGAAAGAAAGAAAGAAAGAAAGAAAGAGAAAAAAGAAAAGAAAAGAAAAGAAAAAAAGAAAAGAAAAGAAAAGAAAAGAAAAGAAAAGAAAAGAAAANTGCTCCTAAAAATGCTTAACAGGAAAAAAAAAAAAAAAGGAAAGAAAGAGAAAGAAAGAAAGAAAGAAAGAGAAAAAAGAAAAGAAAAGAAAAGAAAAGAAAAGAAAAGAAAAGAAAAGAAAAGAAAAGAAAAAAGAAAATTAGGGGTTGTGGGTTGTTTCATACATTAAAATTTAGCAAAGCCTCAAAAACATCACATAGGAGGTCCTTGGGGCTGCACGGCCCCAATGTGGTACCACTGCCTGGCTTTATATCAAAATATTCTCATCTGGATGGATTTTTCTTTTCTGCTAGAGCAATTTCAATCAATCCGTAACTAGTTATTGAGTTTCTAACATTGCTGTTAAGTGTCTACAATTTTCCACGTATCCTTGGCATTTGTCCCTTCATTTCAATAGTCACGTAGTGAGAGAATCAGATCCAGTGTAAACGTGTGGTTTGCTCTGAGCAGGAAAACCCACTTAAAGTGTCGAATAGCTCCCTCTCTTCGAGACTTTTGTATGCTTCTCACATACATTTTAAAAGATGTCACAGGTCATCTAGACACTTGTTAAAATTCATTAATCGGATAAATGAGTAAATAGGTAAATGCATTCTAGATTCTTCTTTGTTGTTGTTTTTCCCTCTGAGCCAATTGGATAATTACCTTCATTTCTCTAATTCCTTGTGGGAGAAGGTGATCACACCTCAGTGAACGGTTAGGTGGCCCCTGCAAAAAGAGAGAGTCCGTGGAATAACTTTGTCCTGATGATACAGGATGAAATCCTTTTCCTAAAGAAACTATTTAGCAAAAACTGATTTTCCATGCAAGAGGAAGGAATAGCCACAACAATTTAAGATGTTTTTGTCTGTTAAGAATGAAGAGAGAGACACATTCTTCCTAAAAACACACGTAGGTCACCCTCGTTGAATCTCTGCATCTGAGAATCACCGGCATGTGCCAGTTCCTCGTCTGTGTGAATTTCAGTGCTGGTATTCAGGAATTAGGTCACACGCTCTGGTGACAGAAATAAAAGGAGCAGAATATTGGGAAGTAAAGGGAGGTCATGAGAGGATGTGGTTGAGGAAGAGCATTTCTTCTGTTCAGTCCGTGATGAACACTGAGGAAGGGGGGAGGGGATCTCTGTGAAGAGGAGGGGTGAGGCCTGTGTCAGAGGTGCTGTTGGGATGGGTTTCCCATGAAGTTGTCACAGAAGAGATTTGAGGGATACAGACTCCTCTAGAGCTTCCTAAAGCATCTCAAAGATCAGGGTTACTCCTGGTCTCAGGATCAGGGAACAGAAAGTTGGAATCAAAACCTCCAAATTATAAAATCCACCAGTGATTTTGATAAATATCCAGACATTGAAAAAGAGTCCCTTAGAAGGCATATTATTGCAATAAAGGAAAGCAAATATGCAAGCAATCTTTTTTTAATTTATACGAAAGGGAAGATTTTGGTGAATAAAAATGGGTTTCATTGTAACCTTGACACTAACTTAATAAGTATATATCATGAGTAGCGTTAACTCTTTTTATAATTTCATTTTAATAAATGTATATATTTAATAAGGAATATGGTTGTCTTCCATCTAAATCTTCCAACTGTCTATTTTTACTCCCATTTTTCTTCCTGAGATTTCAAACAATGTGTTTCTTTTACATAGTTTGGAGCTGAAACTCCTATAGTTCGCAGGACTTTTCTGGATTACGTAGAGCAGGAGTGTTGTTTTACTTACGATCCTGGAAATAATCATTATATATTGACCTGTCATTTGGGAGGACACTCTCTTGCTTTTGCTTAGATGACTGGATAAGAAAACCTGGCTACAAATCATTTTACCTTGTTTTGGAGTTATCCTGTGATGTCATAGACTTGGAATATTAATGGGAATTTATGGAATCATCCATGTCTATTGCCTAATGTGATTGTTCGAATTCATCTAGTAGGTGGATGTATTAGTACCCAAGACTGTAGATATTTCCTCACAGTCNAAATATTAATGGGAATTTATGGAATCATCCATGTCTATTGCCTAAATGTGATTGTTCGAATTCATCTAGTAGGTGGATGTATTAGTACCCAAGACTGTAGATATTTCCTCACAGTCCAGGAACCTAGAAGACCAAGATCAAGATGTTGGAAGAATTGGTTTCTTGAGGCCTCTCCCTTTGGTCTACAGCTGCCGTCTTCTCAGTGTCCTTCCATGATCTTCCCTGTATATCCATGTCCTCATCTCCTCTTTTAGTAAGGACACCAGTCATATTGGATGAGGGCTCACCCAAATTACCCCATTAACCTTAACCATTCTTTAAAGACCCTGTCTCCAAATACAGCCATATTCTCAGGTTAGGACTCCAACATATGAATTTTGGGGAGACATCATTCAGCCCATAAGGGTCTACCTATAACACTTACGATGTTAATCTTACAATTAGTGTCGATTGAGGGTTGTGTGGTAGACCACACCCTAGCCTTTTGGTAATAATATATTCTTGCCCCGTTTTACCAAATGTTTCCTTCTCAGACCAACTTCGAGGAAATCAAATACAAGCAAATCCCTCTCTTTACTGACATATGGCCAGGAACAAAACCAGTGTGGATAACTAATCCTGGTGGCACCGGAGGTTAAAACCCTGGTGCCCTGCGTGGCACATTAGCATCAATGACAGCCATTTAACACATAATCTATTCCTTGCAANCGGCCAGGAACAAAACCAGTGTGGATAACTAATCCTGGTGACACCGGAGGTAAAACCCTGGTGCCCTGCGTGGCACATTAGCATCAATGACAGCCATTTAACACATAATCTATTCCTTGCAATGTAGGGCTCTGAGCTGCACACACCAGGAAAACAGAGTCCTGGGGTCCCTGTTGCGTTATTTACCTCTGCTCTGAGCTGTTAAGTCCACCACAGCCATTTAGTAAATTATCAGTTTTCTTATTGGCCCTAAATCGTGCCTAATTAAAAATCTGACCTCCACAAGCTAGTCCTCTTCCTAAAGAGACAGAACATAAACAGGAAAAATCAGCTAATTGCTACAAAAACTGCTTTTGTGGCACTGTAATTGGACCTCAGTGAAACAAATGAACCCACTGGGGATTCCTTAATGAATGTTTAACTGCAAACGGTAGTCGGGCACTTAAGCAGCTAGGCTGATGGTCCCTAATGAAATCAAATAAAATCAAATAAAAGAATCTGGCATTTTTACTAACCAGATTTCTTGGCACTATGACATGAAGAATAATATATTTCCGAGTAAATAAATAGAGGAAAAGTTATAAATGGTGCGGTGAAAACTTAGTTGAACCGGCTTAGATTACACTTAGAAAAATACAACCCACAGAAAAACCTCAACAAAGTGACACATGCTGTTTAATTTCACACTTGGCTCTCTCTGTCATGAGAGTCACTTGAGGGAGCTACTGGGATTGAGTTGGACTGCTTTCTTGACACTTACGAAAGTGCAATTTCTTTTCTTTACCTTCCTTTCGGAAATTCAGTTCAAAGAATATCTTATAATTGACAAACATTCACGTCACAGTTTACAGTGTTATCGTTGTGCTTCCTTAGAGGCTCTATGACATTTCTAATTCATTATTCCCTTGCCTGATAGATGATAAATGAATTCTAATGACAGGGAAGTAGCTCTATAATTTAGATGTCTTCCCTGATTATATCAACACTGAAGGAAATCTTAATGAATTGTTATGATCATTATCAATAATGTAAAGATGTGTACCTACCAATTGTGACTAAGACTGCTACCACTTGGGGCGCCTGGGTGATTCAGTCAGGTGAGTGTCAGATTCTTGATTTTGGCTCAGGGCATGATCTCAGGGTCCTGGGATCGAGCCTGCATCAGGCTCCCCACTCAGTGGAGAGTCTGCTTAAGATCCTCTCCCTCTCTCTCTCTCTCTGCCCCTCCCCTCCACTCAAGCACTCTCTCTCATTCTCTAATCAATAAATAAATCTTAAAAAAAAAAAAAAAAAACACGGCTACTACTCCCTGGCATTTGCATGCTTCCCTCCTTCCTTACATCCCAAGAGCTTCAGTCCCTTCTGCGTCTAGGTCAGGGACATAGGATAACTTCCGAGTTATGAAACGTAAGAAGAAACGGTGTATGCCACTTCTAGGCCTGGCCCCTGAACATACCCAGGACCTTCCATGTTGTCTTGGTCTTTTGCTGTTACTTGGTATATGGATATAGAAGACTTTGGGGGTGCATAAGTGGTGAATGAGGCTAACCACAGAGGATCTCAAATCATTATCCCCAATCTTACAATATCACAGAACCAGCATTTTCCAGGAGCCTATTCAACATGAAAAATCCTTGGACTCCAACCCAAACCTACAGAATGAGAAACTCTGGGAGCAGGTCCAACAATGAGCTTTGGCTGGTCCTCCAGGTGATGCTGATGCATTTTAACATTTCAGTATCGTGGTTCTTGTGATGCTTAAGGAGATGAAGTCCCTGAATGAATGTACACACAGGGAACCAATCCTTCCCTGACCCATGTGATTGGAAAGTAACACAAGCAAGAGGTAACTCTCCATTATGCTAAAATGCTGAAAGTATTTTGTTGGCTGTTATAGAAATTACAGGATAAGCCCTCACTAATATACCAGTACAGAAATCTTTCAGCTGTATCCTGTTAGTTTTCAGCCTCTTTTGAATCCAGATGGGGTCCATAGACTAGCTCCTGACCAACGGAATCTGGGAAGAAGTGATCTATGCCATTCTAGGCCTGGCCCATAAACATCCCTGAGATCTTCTGTATGGTTTTTATTCTCACTATTGCTCTTTGGATGGATGTACAGGACCAAGCAATCCCAGAAGATAAGTATTTTTAATATCTACATTTAGAAAATGAGGGAACTGTTATCCAAGTTAAGCAGTTTAGCTGGATTACATTACTTCTTAGTACTAGTTAAGTCAGTAAACCCATAGATAGCATATAATGTACAGTCAGTATCCTCATGGAAGAGCTTACTATTGAATTTTCAACATGTTACTTCCTTTTCTTTTTCTTTATCAATATCAATTTTCCCTTTATGTACTTACTTTGTTAGGTATTTAGTAATAATAAAATCACTTCTACATAATTTTGGATGCTTCATTATTTCTAGTCTTTTATGTCATCAATAAAAACTTATTGAGCATTGGCTATTTGCTGGTAGCCCTCTAGAAAATAACCCCTTCCTTATAGCTAGTTATTATTTTACTATAGTTCAGTAGGCTCCAAAGAGAGTTATATCCCAGTAATAAATTGGACAAATATTTTACAAATGCTTATATGATTTAGCAAATAGTATTTAAAGTACAGTATTATGGAAAAAAAAAACTAGAATAAGTCAACAGTCTAAATTTTTTGTGGGTGTTCCTGTTCTGCCATAGCCTAACTATGCAAACCTGAACAAGTCATTTTAGACACTAGTTCTAAACATCTTTAAATGCAAAATCAGAGATNACTAGAATAAGTCAACAGTCTAAATTTTTTGTGGGTGTTCCTGTTCTGCCATAACCTAACTATGCAAACCTGAACAAGTCATTTTAGACACTAGTTCTAAACATCTTTAAATGCAAAATCAGAGATTGTGCTAAATGACCTCTAAAATCTTTTCTACCTTAGACCTATGATTCTAATGCAAAAATCCTAAATTTAGAATCCAGGTAGGATCAAGGAGATTGTGTTCAGTGGTTCCCTCCCTCTTCTTGGAAAAGAAAAGAAAAACTACTTTTTAACCTTGGATTGCTGAGAATGGTATAAATGTCCCTGGACATGTCCAGAATAGTAACAGTATTTGCTACAAAAAACAGCAACAGTCCTTGCTGTTACAAATTGCCTTACGTGGGCATACTAAATATTCCAATTGCTTTAAACATGGTCAGCCAATCAGGCCTCATGATGTGAATGGTGACCATCTGGAATTATTCAATGTGGCAGCCCTGCAAACAAGATCATTTAGGTCCATTATGATGATATTCTAAGTCACCAGTTCAAGTTGCAACTTTTCCAACGGGGGCAAGTTAGTTTAAGTCTTGCCTCATTGGCCTCATCTTCTAAATAAACATATTAATATTATATACCTCACTTGTTGACTGTATCGTCATATCCTTATTGTCAGACTCAAATGGGGAGTTATATAAAGGCTCTTCATTAACTGTAATATCTTATTTGCATATTTGTGTCTAAGACATTTTCATTTTCCCTTCAGAATCTTAAATTCAGGTTAAAAAAAAGATATCATCTGCGATAGATTTTCTGATTCGGATTAATTACAGAGATCTGTTGGAATTGGTAACCCAAGTTACTAAATTAATTTAAAACACAGTTTATTATTTTCTGAGTGCGTCTAGTACTTGAAATAACTGCTAGCAAATTGTTTTCAAGTAGAGATCCTTTGGGACTATTTAAATAAATAGTTAAGACTCATTTGAAATTAGCAGCCCTCATTTGCATACAAACAAAATAATGTGTTAAAGCCTTTAAAAACTGTTCAGTGGTATGAATTTCAATTCTGGGCCCTACGGAACAGTGTGTACACCTGTAATTCATGAAGCCTAGCTGTTTACCTGTAGCTCGGAGCCACAAACTCATTTCTTTAAGCAGTGAACTAGTCCAGGAAAATGTATCTTGTCGGCTTTTAGAACCCAATGTACTTTATCTTAGTTTCTTAGTGTCTTGGTTCTCACTTTCAGAGTTTTCCCTTGGTTTTCTATCCTTGTATATAAGGTATGGGTGTAGTCTGGGGCCTTCGGCAAAAGACAAGCCACAGGATTTTCAAAACAGATGAGATGCTAGCTGAAGCAGCAGACATTCCCAGCCACACAACCCCCATCACCCCCTCCAACCCCCACCCCCACACTTCTGATTGACTTTGGACATTTCTGAGCCCGTAGCCTTTATCATATCCCACAGTCTTAGAGGCTGAAAATTAGTGGTTTAAATTGGGATTTAAAATGGAATCTAATATCTAGCTAGCAGCTCTCCCATCCATTCAATTAATTCCTATTAGTAGTGCAATGCCAGTTAAGGCACTTTCACTGAATTCAGGAGTGACAAGTATGGAGGAATTTTCAATGAAGTGCTAAGGACTACAATAAGAACAATCACCAGTTACTATGGTAACAAATCAGGAGCTCTTAATTTGATATAGGGATTTAAAAAATATTGCCTGCAGGAGGTTATGGTGAGATCTAAGCAAAGATCTGAAAGACATTTTAGTTCAATGTAATGGTGGACAGAGGTTTTTCCAAAACCTCAGAGGCAAGAGAAATTAGGAAGCAAATATTCAGTGACCTACAACTTCTCCCATTTTTAGGTAAAAATCATTGTGAGGACAGCAAAAGGATTTATTTTTTAGATGTGAGTACCACTTCCTGATAGGAAGATTATGGCTACTCATCCCACTTCATTTTTACATATTATCATAGAGAAATGCTTTTAGAATTTTTATTTAAAAAAAGGAGTGGTTCTTTGGGACACCTGGTTGGCTCAATCAGTTAAGCATCCAACTCTTGTTTCAGCTCAGGTCATGATCTCAGGGTCCTGGGATGGAGTCAGGCTCCATGCTCCATGGGGAGTCTGCTTCATGATTCTCTCTCTCTCTCTGCCCCTCCCCCTGCTTTCTCTCTCTCTCTTTTCTCTCATGAATAAACAAATCCTTAAAAAAAAAGAAAAAGAAAAGAAAAGGAAAAAAAAGAAAAGAAAAGAAAAAAGAAAAGAAAAGAAAAGAAAAAAGAAAAGAAAGGAGTAGTACTTAAAGAAGCAAGATTACCCCCAGGGAGTTTTAGTCTCCATGATGGAAATATTGACCAAATGAAGATTTAGAGATGAGTGGTTTGATTTCAGTATATGATGTTGATGGTAGGTTAGGTGCTGTTTGTTTCTTTATCCACTGATTCATGGTCCCAGGGAGCCTGACAGTGTTTTCAAAAGGTCTCAGGCTAATCCACAGTGTAGAACTAAAACTAGATACTTTTACTAAGATTTACTCACATGAATCACATCTCTAGTGGAAGATCCATGACTAACCACCATGGGTCTACAATAAGGCCAAGAAAAAGACATACATAGAGTGTAAATGGTAAATAATGTTTTCAAATGGATTTTTTCCTCATGAAGGATACATATTGGAAAAAAATAAACTTAGAGTAATGAAAATTACAAAAAAGAAGCAAGCGTTTTAAAGTTTCAAAGAACAAGATAAAATTTAGGAAACTATTTTCAACTCTGGTTCAACCAGATACAATTTTGGAAGCTACTTATTTTCAATATCTAAAATTAGCCTGGAGCACATAGTGCTAAAGACAGAAAAGAGTAAGGTAAAAAGAAAAGTGGTCAAGAGGCTCCCACGGGAAGGGGCATGCCAAAAAGGAGCCACAATTACAGTAGTGGAAATGAGATAGGCATTGGAGGTACCAAAGAAAAGAAATGATGAGAAAGAAACAAACAATATTAGATGCAAACCTGAGAAAATCTACTGAAGGAAAAAAAAAAAAGGACAAATATTAAAGTGATAAGATAAAAGATTTCAGTTTTGGATGACACATGCTAACTTAAGAAGTAGGAAATTTACAAGATCAGCAGAGCTTAAAATAGTAACTGAGGATACAAATTGACAGATTCACAATGTTTATCTACATACATGTGACAGATACTGTCAGGCAAATGGTGAATTGTAAGATTAAAGAGCAAATGCTAAAGTTTTTAAGGTAGGTAAAACAAAAACAAAATGAAGCAAATGAGATGAGAAAACTGGTCATATGCAGAGCAACAACTGGAATTATAATTCTTTTGCATAGGGTGTGGGTACCAAATAAATAATAAAGACTTATTTCAGAATTTTGAGGAGAAGAGACCATGTTCCAATAATTTTAAGTTAAAAAATGATTTCTTTCATTTCTTAAAATGTCATAAAGAAATACTTCAAAACATAGAAAGACAGAAAATATGCCAACACACATATCATTTTAAGAATAAACATATACCTGCACGGAGATGAGCTAATCAAGAGAGAAATACAATTGAGATTCTTAGAAATTCTAGGGCTTCTTCTTAAAGTAATAATGGAAAGCACTCATATAATTAAAATTTAACTCTAATAATTAGAAAAGGAAATGTCCAAAATAAATCTCAAGGAGAAGAGACATAATATTAAATAAATTATTCACAGTAATCTCATTTTCTGTTAACAAAGGTAAGATAGAGGAAAGGATGAGACTTAAGCATAATATACTAAATTTAATATGTTTGATAACATTAAGGGAAAATCACAAATTTAAACAGTACAAAGCAAATAATATTAGAAAATATAAGAAGTTATAGAAGACTGCCACATATCTACTGGAGCCTTCAAGAAATCAAGTAGATGATAAAGTAATAAGAAAGTAATTTGAATACCATAATGGACATATATGCATATTTATATATGTATATATCTAAACCTATCTTCTATCGATATCTCCTACCTTGTGTAGTAATTAATATAATTTCCTAATTAGGTAATAAAGTTAATAGTTGTTAAATAAATAAGTAAATAAATAATATTCTATCGAAAAGAAAGTACCCATTTTTAAAGACTATATTTTACCAAGGGAGAAATAAAATCTCTGTAAATTCTGGAAAAAGAACATTTATGAGCTCTCATTCCTCAAAATTATAATCATTATTTGTAAATAAGAAATATGAAAATACTCTCTATGAAATCTAATGAAATAAGACCAAAGCTACATCTAGGGGAACATTCAGTGCTTTATTTTTTTTAATATAATAGGAATATTACAAAAAGCATCACAAAACCAGCTATAAGCTAATAAAAGTAACATGTATAAAAAATACTGATAAGATGGAAAACACAAACAAGTAGAGGTAAAATATGTAAGAGAAAATACTTGGAAATAGATTGTAAAAACAGACTCTTATAAATATAACTTAAAAGAATGATAAACAAGTTCAAAAGAAGGAACAAAAATGTTTGCTTGCATTTCTTTTTTTTTCATGTGATGCATGTTTCCTTTAGCGCATAGCTATAGATGGGATTTCTGCATCAGAAGCTATGCATCTGAACTAAAACAGGCAAACTGATCTATAATGATTAAAGTCCAGATAACAACCATGTAAGGAGATGAGGGAGAGAATAGTGACTACTAGGGGAGAAAGGGACCCTATAAGATGCAGCTAGTATTCTGTTCTGTGACCTCGTTGACAGCATCATGCTGAGGGACACTTCTGATACTTCACTGAGATGCACAGTTAAGATTTGTGCCTTTGTTTAAATGTACATTATATGTCAATGCAAAATTATTTTAAAAAGGAGAAAAAGTATACCATAGAGTATAGAAAAATCCCTAGAGAATCTAATATTCATTATTATGTTGGTAAATTTGTAATCTCAGTTGAACAGCTAGGAAAATATGACAATAAAATTGATACTAAAAGTTGGATACCTTAATAGATTAAAAATTATGAATAAAGAAAGCATCACCAATGATTTTAGCTAGAATCTCTTCAGAATAATAAACTATGTTAAGTATTCTAGAGAGTTATAAAAATCCAAATGCTGCCTAACTCATAATTCATAGTTACCTAATCTTGACATATTGCAAATAAAAAATTCCATGTCCAAGAATGACTATAGAAGTAAACATTCTTAAAAAACAGAAAGAAAGAAAGAAAGAAAGAAAGAAAGAAAGAAAGAAAGAAAAAAGGGAAAAAAAGAAAAGAAAAGAAAAGAAAAGAAAAGAAAAGAAAAGAAAAGATAAGTGGATAACNGAAAAAAGAAAAGAAAGAAAGAAAGAGATATAGAAAAAAAAAAGAAGTAAACATCCTAATAAAATATTACCAAATCAGTTATACAGTACTCAGAAAGCATACTCAACTAAGGACTAAGGAGAAGAAAGTGTAGAATTTTTACTCAGTATAACTATCATTTTAATGTAAAGGCAAAATTAAGGTATTCATACTTACAGTTAGAAACTTTACCACCCACAGATCTCTGAGGATTTACAATAATAGATTCTCAAGAAAAAGAAAGTAAATCCAGGCAAAGATAAGAAGATAGAAAATGCAGTGCTGAAGAGTAATTAGTAAGACTTTTAAAAATTATCTAAATGGTTGTCAGTCCAGAACCAACATTCCTGATTTAGGATAGGAAGAGAAGGTAACAAGAAGGCAGTGAAAGCATGTTGAAATTTTTTATTTTAATTCTGGGAATCATATAGATACTAACTATGGGTGTTAAGAGATAAATTTTATAAAAATTTACCAGTAACACTGGAAAAAACACACAAGATGTAAGTCTCAAATTAGTAGAGGAAAAATGAAATAGGACAAACCAAATTCAATCAAACTAGAGAGGGTAAGGATGGGAAGTGAGAGGAGGATTGCAAGTAGGGAAATGGAAAGAGATCAGAATAGCACAAAAACTTAAACAACAACAATCACAATAAATATAAAGTAAAACAGCAATTAGAACAATGAGACTCACGAATGAAAGTGAAAATACACTTGTCAGAGCTATAACTAAAATAAAATGACACCGTAAATTGAAGTAAAGATATGAGAAAGCTATGGCAATAAAATACAAATCAAAGGAAAATCAGTATAGCAATATTAATGTGACAAATAGAATTTAAAAAAAAAATCAAAGGAAGTGTTGAAATGTTCACCAAAAGGCACCCAGGATCTATGAGTGTTATCTTAAATGGTAAAACAGACTTCACAGGTGTGATTAAGTTATTGATCTTGAGCTGGGGAGTTATCCCAGATTAACCAGATGAGCCCTTAGTGCCATCATGAGTGTCTTTATAAGAGAGGTGTAGAGGGGATTTCACACAGACAGGAAAGGAGGAAAGGTGGACACAGAGACAGATTGGAGTGATAAGGCTACAAGCCAAGGGGTGCTAGCAGCTACTAGAAGCTCCAAGGAGTATATACTCTCCTAGAATCTCTGAAAGGAGTGGGACCTGGCCAATACCTTAATTTTGACCCAGTGATACTGATTTTGGACACCTGGCTTTCAGAACTATAAAGGAATAAATTAATTGTGTTAAGCTACCAAGAGTATAGATAGTAATTCGCTAAAACAGTGGTAGGAAAACAATACAGAAGCCAATGAAAAAAAATTTTTTCCCTCATAAAATGAAAAATGCAGACCCAAACTACATCAATACAGGAATTAACAAGAATCTAACAACATAGCCTCAAAGATATACAAAGTAAAAAATTAACAAAAATGTAGGAGAAAATTGAAAAAGTCATACTCAAAATGAGAAATTTTAGTACATCTGTTTCAGAAAGTTAAGTAAACTTCAGTGAGTTATAAGGTCAATTCCCATGATGAAAAATCCTGTTCTAATAGGTCTGTGTAGATTCATATCCAGAAAAAAAAAATCATTCTTTTCAACTACACATGGAGTCAGTTACCAAAAAATGTCATGTAACTGGCCACAGAGGAAGTCTCAATCAGATTTGTATTTTGTAGATCACATTTGTGGTTACAATACAATTAAATCAGGAACCAATTTTAAGAAGGTAGTTGAAATATAATCTTATATTCGAAAACTAGAGAACACTATCCTAAATGATTTATACAATTAGGAATTAAAAATGCAGAAATTATAAAATATTTAAGAGTAAATGACAACAAAAACATGGAACTCAAAACATGAAAAGCAAGCAAAAAAGTAACTTATATGGAAATTTGTATCCCCAATGCATTTAATTTGAAAAAAGACTGAAAATTACTATGCCAGAATCTCTATCAAGAAACAATAAAAGCACAATATAAGAAAATAATTCAAATAAGTTGGAAGTAATATTAAAGTAGAACAATAATTAAACAGGGAATGTAAAGTGTATATAAAAACTTACCAAGAACGTAAAAGACAAACCTTTGAAAGGACATGAAATAGACAAATTGGACACACTGATCAAGAAAAGATATATGAAACGAATATATTACAGATAAGAATAGAGTTAGCTTATAACTACAATAGGAAGTGAAAAAATATATAATACTATGAAATACTGTATGTCAATATATTTTAAAGCAAAAATGAAATGGCAATTTCTAGAAAAATAAAATTTCCCCAAATGATAAAAGAACAAACAAAGAAACAAAAAATGCTGAATATCCAAGCATATATTTAAGGAATGAAAATGACTATCAAAAACTACCTTACCTGTAAACTTCTAAAAGTGACCAAGTGATTTTTCAGGAGAATTTTGCAAAATTTCAAGACCTAAACAATCCTTAATACAGACTATTTGAGAATATAGACTAAAAAAATGAATCTTCATGCCTCATTTTATGAGATTAGTCGATATTAAAGCAGTGATTTCAAATAATAAAACTGACTTAAAAGAAACAATATGAAGAAAGCTAAAATAGTTCAACTCACAACCACATTAAAGGTTAAAAAGACAACAAACAAGCAATAATATTTGCAATAGATGCAGAAAATAAGTAACCCATGAAATGTAAGGCTAATTCATAAAAAGTTTCCCAATAAAGTGATAAAATGAGAGACCGTTCATAATCTGAATAAAATGTATTTACTAAACACCAGTAAGTATCATTGCACTTAATGGAAGAATCTGATAAATATCTATATTAAAAGCAAGCACAATATGAATCCTTCCTGTCATTTTTCATTCTACTGGAAATGCAGCTGGTGAAACCAAAGAAGGAAAAAAGAAATGAAAGTATAATGATTGAAAAGGGAAATGAAGAATCATTGTTTGTCAACAGATATTTCTACATAGGTAATCAAAGAAAAATCAATGATAAATATAGAATCATTATGAGTTCATCACCATTGCTAGATATAAGCTCGACCAACAAAAATCAGTTAAGAAAATATAATAAATGGAAGTATTTTTATTACCTCCCTGGTTTCTGGATACTAATGGACTAGTCCAAACAATGCCAACAAAGTTTTGTTACTTTTTGGAATTGGCAACAAAGGCAACAATGGCAACAAAGTTTTGTTACTTTTTGGAATTTGAAAAGGATAAAAAAAATTCAATGCTTTGTTGAAGTCTTGCAACAGTCTTAAAGAATACAACTAGAGAAATTTAAAGGAATTCACTTTAAAAATGACCGATTTTTTAAATTCTACTTCGTTCTTAAGACCTATTTTTGGAAAGAGAGCAATAAGTACCATTTAAATTTCATTGCTTATTTCCTTCTTTTCTAGAACTCAGTAATTTGTCTGTAACTCTAATGCTCATTTCACACAGCTGGAGAAAAGTTTACATTGTGGTCAACTGAATACCATGACTGCCTTCAGAGCAGTAAATACCAGTTCATTTTTAGATGCCTCTTTGATCTATTTTAGAGGCTGAACTAATGACTCATGCATATCTGGCCTTTCTTCTTTAGCAATGGTCCTTCAAATATTTCTGATTTTCTATGATTAAAATCATCAAAGACTATTGTTTGCAATATTTGAAAGTGCAGAAATATCAACTCATGGAAAATCAAGTGTATTTAATGTGGTGTGTTCTTAAGCTGCCCTAGTAATGACTTTCCAAGATACTTCCTGAAGTATAACTTCATTATCAGTAAACAATTACTAAGTAGTGAAAACACTCAGACGGTTGTATGTTGCCCAAAAAAAGCAGACTTCATTCTACAATTATTGTGTGCTCTTTTCATGGTCATATTTATTTTTAAGACAAGATTGAAGGTGAGTTTTTTGTAGCTTTCACTTATAATTACCCCATCTTTATAAAGTCTTTGTGACTATCTCAAGTTTTAAAACGTAAGTTTTATGCAAGATAGGCAAAATCTCTAAATGAAACTTACTGGCACATCATTTGTGGTTTTCAAAATTATAATTATAAACTTTTGTACCAGTAATGTTAAATAATAAAACTTTAAAATGCATATTTTTTCTTTTCTTTTCTTTTCTTTTCTTTTCTTTTCTTTTCTTTTCTTTTCTTCTTTTTTTGGTTAGTGACTCTTAACAGAAAAGTGCATAAGGAAAGGGCAAGAGCCTAGTCTCTTTGTCACTTGCTGTGACACTCATTCTCTATCCAGCTGGGTCCAAGTTGTCTCTATAAAATTCTAGGACCCTAACTGGGAAACCACTGATTTTAATGACTAATGATTATAAATTTCATCTCCCTCTCTTTTTAGATAGATGATGAAAAGATAGATAGATGATAGATAGATAGGTGATAGATAGATAGATAGATAGATAGATAGATAGATAGATAGATGATAGATAGATGATGATAGATGATAAAAAGATAAATGATAAACAGGCATATATTTCATAGCATTTTGAAAAATCCTGTTCATTATGCTATATTCTGTACTTTAATACACACACACACACACACACTTTCTTATCTACTATTTCAGGTATGACTGTTGTATGATCTTTTTATTGCTATGACATATTACTACATACCTAGGAGCTTAAAACAACAGATAGATTTATAATGCCAGGAGTCTAGTGCTTGCTTTAGCACATATGCTAAAATAGGAGTCTAAGCATGGTTTAGGGAGTCTTTGCAAGACTGCAGCAAAGTGTTGGCCAGGGTTGTCAGAGGCCTCACAAGAGAATGGTGTGTTTCCACTCTCCCTCAGGATTTTGGTAGAATTCATTTCCTTGTGACTGTAAGTCTGAGGATTCTAGCCTCTTTTGACTGAAAGCTAGAAGTACCCGTTAACAACTAGTGGCAGCTCTTGGCTTCTTGCCATATGGGCCTCTTAACATTACAACTAACTTCTTCAAAGCCAGCAAGAGAGACAATCTCTGGAACCAGTCTGCTGGCAAGATGGACCCTCACAAGGCAATCACAGGGCTAACATCCTACCACCTTGGCTGTATTCTACTCTTAGAAGTATGTCACAGGTTCAGCCCACATTCAGGGGGACAGGGGATTATACAAAGAAATGCATACCAGAAGGTGGGATCATGAGGTCCCCTTATCGTCTGTCCATCCAATTGTTTGAAATAAGAGTGAAATACTTGCCTCCATTTGAAAACCTGGCTGTCTGGGTATTAATCAGCAAACAACTTCGGTACTTCACATGCAAATCGAGTAAAGGATGCTACATGGGCACATGCATTTTTGTTTCTCACAGAATGAATTGGTAAGTCAAACATCAATGAGTGAGAATGTATTATCCAATTACATAGAACAAAACCCAAATCATTGAGCAAAACAATCCAATATACTATAGTTCATATATATGTCTATTTATATATATAGTTAATATATATACTTTAGGTATATA
>NC_048222.1:17309592-17330535 GCF_002007445.2 Ailuropoda melanoleuca | reverse complement strand
CTTTTCTTTTCTTTTCTTTTCTTTTCTTTTCTTTGTTTGGTTAGTGACTCTTAACAGAAAAGTGCATAAGGAAAGGGCAAGAGCCTAGTCTCTTTGTCACTTGCTGTGACACTCATTCCCTATCCAGCTGGGTCCAAGTTGTCTCTATAAAATTCTAGGACCCTAACTGGGAAACCGCTGATTTTAATGACTAATGATTATAAATTTCATCTCCCTCTCTTTTTAGATAGATGATGGAAAGATAGATAGATGATAGATAGATGATAGATAGATAGATAGATAGATAGATAGATAGATAGATAGATGATAGATGATAAAAAGATAAATGATAAACAGGCATATATTTCATAGCATTTTGAAAAATCCTGTTCATTATGCTATATTCTGTACTTTAATACACACCACACACACACACACTTTCTTATCTACTATTTCAGGTATGACTGTTGTATGATCTTTTTATTGCTATGACATATTACTACATACCTAGGAGCTTAAAACAACAGATAGATTTATAATGCCAGGAGTCTAGTGCTTGCTTTAGCACATATGCTAAAATAGGAGTCTAAGCATGGTTTAGGGGGTCTTTGCAAGACTGCAGCAAAGTGTGGGCCAGGGTTGTCAGAGGCCTCACAAGAGAATGGTGTGTTTCCACTCTCCCTCAGGATTTTGGTAGAATTCATTTCCTTGTGACTGTAAGTCTGAGGATTCTAGCCTCTTTTGACTGAAAGCTAGAAGTACCCGTTAACAACTAGTGGCAGCTCTTGGCTTCTTGCCATATGGGCCTCTTAACATTACAACTAACTTCTTCAAAGCCAGCAAGAGAGACAATCTCTGGAACCAGTCTGCTGGCAAGATGGACCCTCACAAGGCAATCACAGGGCTAACATCCTACCACCTTGGCTGTATTCTACTCTTAGAAGTATGTCACAGGTTCAGCCCACATTCAGGGGGACAGGGGATTATACAAAGAAATGCATACCAGAAGGTGGGATCATGAGGTCCCCTTATCGTCTGTCCATCCAATTGTTTGAAATAAGAGTGAAATACTTGCCTCCATTTGAAAACCTGGCTGTCTGGGTATTAATCAGCAAACAACTTCGGTACTTCACATGCAAATCGAGTAAAGGATGCTACATGGGCACATGCATTTTTGTTTCTCACAGAATGAATTGGTAAGTCAAACATCAATGAGTGAGAATGTATTATCCAATTACATAGAACAAAACCCAAATCATTGAGCAAAACAATCCAATATACTATAGTTCATATATATGTCTATTTATATATATAGTTAATATATATACTTTAGGTATATATACCTAAGGAAGTTTGACAGTGTGTTCTTTCTAAGTAAATGATTGATATAGAAATACATTTACATATATAAATTACACATAGTATCTTTATTTTTTAATGTTGTATTTAGTTTGTTAAATACTTTTTCTTAATAACTGTGAGAGTTTCCTAAAATATTTTGAGCAGCATCCTGAACAGAATTTTTTTTTTCAACTTAGGATACAAATGATTTCATGTTATCTATAGCCTCCTGTTTTAAAATTTTAAAATTTAAAATTTTATTGAGTTATAATTGACATATAACATTGTGTGAGTTCAAGGTGTACAATGTGCTGTTTTGATACATTTATATATTGCAATATGATTGCCAAATAGAGTTAGCTAACACCTCTAACTCATCACATAATCATTTCTTTTTTTTTTTTTTGTAGTGGAAACAAATAAGATGTAGCCTCTTAGAACTTTGAAGTTTATGATACAATATTGTTCTCTATAACCGCTATGATGTGTGTTAGATCTCCAGTAATTATTTTTCTACTGGTTGCAAGTTCATACCCTTAAGCAGCATCTACCCAATCCCTTACCCCCAACCTCTGGTAAACACCATTCTACTCTCTGTTTTTATGAGTTAGGCTTTTTTAGATTCCACATAAAGGTGATACCATAGGGTAGTTGTCCTTCTCTTTTTGATTTATTTCGCCAAGCATGATGTCCTCAAGGTCAATCCATGTTGTCAAAAATGGCAGGATTTCCTTCTTCCTCATGGCTGAATAATATTCTATTGCATACATATATCACCTCTTCTTTTCCATTTGCCTGTGGATGGACACTTAACTTGTTTCCATATCTTTGCTAATATGAATAATGCTGCAATAAACATGGGAGTGTGGTATTTCCTCTCTATCTTGTCCTCATTTCCCTTAGATTTATACCTAGAAGGAGAATTGCTGGATAATGAGCCTTAAGAAGGATAGTCTTCTTTATTTTGTATTCTTTGGCCTACACTTCTTGATATGCATACAAGTATACAATACCAAAATATTATGTTTATAGTTGTTCTAAACTTTCTTTGGCTATAATATCTTAGGATATCTCAAAATGACACGTATAGATGAATGTTATATGAATGATATATATGAACGATTCATATATATATATATGAATAACTCTCTGTTACTAATTGTGTATAAAATGAACTCTATATAATAAAATATTCCAGACTATTGAATGACTAATACCTACAATAATACATTGGAGTTTTATTTTACGTGCATATTTTCAATCACTTCCTTGATAGCAAGGACCCTTTCTCCTTTGGTAACATCTTTGCAACTGTTCAGTGAATGTAGCTATATAGCTTGACTGATGAGGATTAGTCTACAGGCCTAAAACAATGTCTAGTTTTAAAGAAATAACCAGAAATAGAAACAAATACTTCTCCACTGTAAAAATAGCCATAATTTAATTATTTACAAAGAAATTCAAAAGCAAAATAGATTAATAAATAGGCTTTCTATTAAAGATGACATAGAAACTTTTTGATAAAAAAATATTCGCAATCTCAAAATTGCTTAAAATGCAACATTCAAAACAATCCTTTATCTTCACCATAGAATCAGACAACTTTTGGAATTGTTACTGGCTCTATGATTTCAAGTCAAATAAGTTTCTACATTCTCCATAAGAGATAACATATTTCACAAGCTTTGACCCTGAGAGCTAATGAGAGAGATGATACCAGATGACTTTATCAGTTAGTATATCAATGGGCTGTTTCTTTGACCCCTTCCCTTCTTATGCTACATTCCTACCTGGCTTAGAACAAAAACAAGCAAACAAATAAACAAACAGTGTGTCTGTGCCGGTTAGAGAAATGAGACAAGCATTAACGTCTGTGTTCAGCATAACCATTTTATAAACTGACAGTATTCTCTAGTCCTAGATGACTTCTCAATTGTTGTGCTGTCTGTTTAAAAAAACAAAAAACAAAAAGAAAAACAAAACAAAAACACTTGTTTTTGTTCTATGATAACAGATGAAATACATGATTGGTGAATACATTCTTTTCAACAGAAAAACATTATCCCAAATTCCACTTTTAGTGATAAGTACTCTGTGTCTTTGTGTAGATACAATAAAAAGTCTTTATTGCTTTCTGCCTGACATAATTTATCCTTTCCCTGGTAATGGTGCAGTTGTTTTCTTTGGAGAAATTAACCCAATACATGGATGTGCTGGCTTTTTAGTTCACTTGTCAACACAAGATATTTTACATATAAAAATTCTTTCAAAAAGTATTTATTATTATTTCTATATTTGGATTTGCATTTCTATATTTACTGGTAGGGATAAATATATCCTCATGTGTGTATTTTCTTTTGTGGCAATTCAGTTCATGTAATTTTACCAATTTTCTGTTTGATATTGAATATTAATTAATTTATTAGCACTTTTAAAAACATATTAGGGGCGCCTGGGTGGCACAGTCGTTAAGCGTCTGCCTTCAGCTCAGGGCATGATCCCGGCATTGTGGGATCGAGCCCCACATCAGGCTCCTCCACTGGGAGCCTGCTTCTTCCTCCCACTCCCCCTGCTTGTGTTTCCTCTCTTGCTGGCTGTCTCTCTCTGTCAAATAAATAAATAAAATATTTAAAAAAAAACAAACAAACATTAATCTTCAGCCTGTGTCCTTTTAATTTTTTTAACACAGTCTGCAGTAATTTTTTAGTCAAAACTATTACTTTTTTTTCAATGACATCTTATTCTGCAAATATTTTAAAGAACTTCCTAAATAGTTCCTTACTTATGTTTTTTTTTTTTTTTTTTTTTTTTTTTTTTTTTTTTTTTTTTTTTTTTTAATTTTGGTTTTTTTTTTTTACTTTTTGTTCTTTAATACTGGTTCTTCTTGGCTTTTATAATAATTTGTTTTTGAAGAAACTTTTCACATTTTCTTAAAGGTGATCCATATTTTCTGCAAAAAATTTGAACAATGTAAAAAGCAAAAGAAGCAGACAACATAAACGTGTTCCTCAGCACCAATTACAACACCAAGAAAAATGCAGTGCTGTTTCTGTATGAGCATTATTATGCAAACACCTCAGATGGANGTTTGGATGGATTCATAGATGGACAGATGGACGATAGAAAAGTAGTATTACTTTTAAAGAATGGAATTTTTTTAGGATTTTATTTATTTATTTAATTATTTATTTACAGCACACAAACAGGGGGGAGGGTCAGAGGGAGAGGGAGAGAGAGGATCTCAAACAGACTCATGCTGAGCCCAGTGTGGGGCTTGATCTCACCACCCTGAGATCACGACCTGAGCTGAAATCAAGAGTCAGACACTTAACCAACTGAGCCACCCAGGTGCCCCAAGAATGGGATTTTTGCATGGTCTATCTGTTTCCACCCTATACTATGTATCTTTATATTTAACATGCATATTCTATAGAGAGCATATGATTAAGTCTTTTTTATTTTCATCTTTTTTAACAATCTGTGGTTTTAATAGAAGTTTTAAAATCTTTAAAGAGTTGTTTCATGCTTTTCTAGCTTCTGTGTTTTATTATAAGAAATATGTCATTTACATTGATATGGATGGAACTGGAGGGTATTATGCTGATTGAAATAAGTTAATCAGAGAAAGACAATTACATGGTTTCACTCATATGTGGAATTCAAGAAATAGTGCCGAGGATCATAGGGGAAGGGAGGGAAAACTGAAAGGGAAGAAATCAGAAAGGGAGACAAACCATGACAGACTCTTGACTCTGTGAAACAAACTGAGGGTTGCGGAAGGGGAGGTGGGTGGGGGGATGGGGTAACTGGGTGATGGGAATTAAGGAGGGCACATGATGTGGTAACCAATGGGTATTATATGCAACTAACCAATCATTGAACACTACAATAAGAAATAATGATGTACTATATGTTGGCTAATTCAATTTAAATAAATGAATAAATAAATAAATAAATAAAAGTGAGCTTTTAATTAGGTTGCTATTTCCTTGTAGGCAATTTGTTGTCTTTTACTTGTGATTTCAATACTCTGTGTTTGTCTTTGACTTTTGACGGTTTTACTCAATGTGTGTCCGTGTAGGCTTCTTTGGTCTTTATTTTGCTCTTTGATTGTTTAGCATCTTATATCTGCAAATTTCAGATATTTTCAGCTATTGTTTCTTCAAGAACTTCTTCATTCACTCCATTCATTCTCTTTCCTCCTGGATTTTTCATTACACATATATTTGATTATCTGATATTATCTAGCAAGTCCCTGAGTTGTTGCCTGTCTTTCTTTCTTTCTTTCTTTCTTTCTTTCTTTCTTTCTTTCTTTCTTTCTTTCTTTCTTTCTTTCTTCTTTCTTTCTTTCTTTTCCTCTGTTTTTCACCTTGGATAATTTTTCTTTGCTACCTTTAACCTCACTTACTCTTTTCTGTGCCTTATTCTTTAAACTAATCCAGTAAAATTTATGTTAAAAATTGTCTTTGTTACTACTAGAATTTCCACTTGGTTCTGTATCACTATTCCTATTTCTCTACTGAGACTTCTCATATCACTAANCTCTGTTTTTCACCTTGGATAATTTCTTTGCTACCTTTAACCTCACTTACTCTTTTCTGTGCCTTATTCTTTAAACTAATCCAGTAAAATTTATGTTAAAAATTGTCTTTGTTACTACTAGAATTTCCACTTGGTTCTGTATCACTATTCCTATTTCTCTACTGAGACTTCTCATATCACTAATGAGATTTTCATGCATTGAAAACAAGCTTTATTTCACCTCATTAAGGATAGTTTATAACTGCTGCTTTAAATTTTTGTTGCAACATCTAGTTTATCTTGCATTGGACTTGACTGACTTTCTTACCTCTTTGGAATGTGTTCAATTTTCTTAGTTCTTCATGTAGTGGGTAATTTTAGATTGTATCGTAGACATTATTGTTAAAAGGATACTGGATTCTGTTATTTTTCTGTGATAAGTATTTTTTTTTCTTTTGTTTTAGCGAATAGTTTTTATATCTGAGATTGGGCTGCACTAGGGATTTTTCCTCTGACTCTTTCCCTACCAGGAATGCCCACCCTCTTGAGCATCCATGGTTTCCTGACTTCTCTTTTCTTGTTCCGCAGACAGGAAGACTACAATATTTCCATGTATGTAATTGCCTCTACTGTGTGTTCCGCGGACTGCAGTTAGCTCAAGCTGACACAGATAGAAAAACTAAGTTTCTCATCAGCCCACCTTCAAGAAAATTTCTACTCTACCCAAACTTATCTACTTATGTTAAATATTAGGACAGCAACGTTCAGAATAACAACACACTTTTTTTTTTCTTCCTTGTTTGAGTTGCTGTGATTCTAGTCCATGCATGCATAGTTTAGATATGAGTCAGTGAGAGTTTGGAAATTCTGGCTCTAGCTCCTTCCTCACTGGGATTTCCCCCACTCTCATCAATGTTCATGGTGTCCAGGTTTTGTTTTCCTGGTTCCTCAGCCAGAAAGATTTTGAGATTTCTCATGTGCATTCCCTGCTGCTAGCCCAAAGGACGAATCTTAGCTCCTCAAAGGCAGTAATTATTTGCACAGCTGTCTTTCTCCTCCTAGTAAGCATGGATTTTCTGCCAGAATATATCTGCTCTGTTCGCTGTGTAGTATCTGTAGGTAGCTTTTTGTCCAGGTTTTATAGTTACTATCTGCAAGGTGGTTTGTCCTGTTGGGTCTAAAGCCAGCATGCCCAGATGTGAAAAAATTCCAGTGGATTTCAATAAATTCTGCCTATTACTCAGTCTAATTTTTTTGTGCTATTATTTCTCTGATGATTTCCTACTCCATTTTTTCTTTCTTTGTTTCTACACTTGTTTATCAGAAACTGTCTATTACTGGTTAAATTTTTTATGGCTCATCTTTTCTCTCAGAATGTCTTCATTAGACTTTGCAGTATATTCTGGAGATCTTCTCAATTTTATTTCAAAACACTTTAATTCAATTTTTTTATTTGTATCCTTATTATTATTTTTAAGATTCTTGTTCTTCTATTGTTTTTTTTTCATAGCATCCTGTTTTTACTGATGAATGAAATGTCTTCTTGACTCTCTTTGGTCACACTAATTAGTATATTTAAACTTGCCTTTATTTTTCTAAATTATCTGGTTTAATTTTTGGTTAGATGTTCTATTTCTTTTGTTCATTCTCTTTCTTGCTACAAGACATCTTCCCTGATTTTCCACTCATGTTTTAAATTGAGGCAGTAAAAGAGCTGATTTTCATCTCTGTAAACAAGGACAGTAATTGACCAGTGGTTGGATTTTATTTACTGAGCATATGGGGAACCAGTGACAAATATGTCTACCACCCACACTAACTGCTACAGTTTCCTTTGGTTTGTTAAACAACTTCAGAGATGAGTCTTCTAATTTTTTTGTCTGAGAGTAAATTTTGATCTTTTTGTATTCTGTACACCAGCGTCGGTGACTGGGTGAGGGTTGTTTTGCTTAGACAGACTTAATTATTTTCTTTCTTCCATCCTTATTTCTTATGCTTATTCATTTGTTCTTTCTGTTGATTTCAAGACTGGAGCTTCCCAGGATTCTTTCCATTGTTACCTATTATTTGGTACAGCCCTGTCCATGTTGTGGCTTCTTATCTATCATTCATACTTGTATTCATCTTCTAGAAATGTGTTGCAATTTCTCTTAGATTCATAACCACCATCCTTATTGCTTTTTCTATTTATTTATACAATTTTTATTCCTTCAGCTATTATTTTTAAAGTTGTCTTTCTTTTCTTTTCCCTTTCTATTTTTCTTCCTCCCCTCCTCCCTCCCTCCCTCCCTCCCTCCCTTCCTCGCTCCCACCCTTCCCCTTTTCCTTCCTTCCTTCCTTCCTTCCTTCCTTCCTTCCTTCCTTCCTTCCTCCTTCCCTTCCTTCCTTCCTTCCCTTATTTGTGACAGTAAAGGGAGGCAAATGTCATTCTCAGTTGGTCATTTCGAACTTCACTCTTTTTTAATATGAAGCAATATATTTATTTTCTCAGTGTTTTCTTCTTTCTATAAACTGATGAGTATAGCTTCAATTAAATAGAATAATTCTCATTAAAAAGTTCTCTCATTAAATATGTTCTAACAAAAAAGGCTTATATGGTTATTATAATAAATATTTAAAATTCAAATTTTAATAGTATTTATGATATTTACTTATGAAAGTGATTTATGATTATTTTAGAATATATCAAAAATTAACAATGACAATATAGTTACTCAAAATCATGTCTTTCAAAGACTAGTAGTGTGCACATAAGTAAAATGGTATTACAATGCACATGTACTGTTGGTGAATTAACATAGAAATAAATACACGTGACTTTCTATAAGTAATCAATGTGCAATATAACTAATTAGAGGGAAAGAGAGTATCTAACATGATGGGTTTATTTACAGATTCAGCAGAATAAATATCTTTGCCCTACAAAGAAGTATATCAGAGAGCCAAATGGGAGAGAGAGAACATACGGGAATTTGTGCGATAATTTCTCTAAAAGTTATCTCTCTGGAATGTGTTTCCTCATCCTTTTTTCCTTTCTAGGAAAGGAAATATCTTTATTTATAAGCATATAATGTAAACATACTTGAATATAGATCAGAAAATAGCCTTTAAGAAAATTTGAGAAAGTTGTTAACAATCTTCTCTTATAATGGAGGAAATCTGATTTTGAAAGTATACACAGAGAAAACTTGGATTTATAAGTTATTACAAATGCCTATAATTTTTGCTTCAGGAAAATCTTTATTCACACATCTTTAATCACAGTGAATGTCTAAACAATTGGCAAGGTAACTAAAAGCACTGTATCTTAATTTTGTTAAGCTCATGATATTATTAATCTTGGTGCTGTTACTAGAATAAGACAATGTCCAAAATTACCATTCTTTTGAAAGTGGACACTATATTGTTATTTTAATAAAAAATTGCTGAGTTCAGAGCTGCATCTAAAGTTACACTATAATGCCATAGGGTCATATGAGATGTAATTTTAAAATTCATTTCTTATCTTGCTTTTTAATTTTTTTGTATGTTCATACTTTATTTCTAATCAGATCAATGAAATACCAACTGATAAATTAATTGTCTTTTTTCCAGTAATTTTTCACTTTTCTTTATGCAGCATACAAGCTACTAAACAAGACTTCTTTCAAAAAACATTCCTCTTGCTTCCATAACATTATGTACAGTTGGGGCTCCCCTTAGCCTCTGACCTCTTGTTTCTCTTTGGTTCTTCCTTTGACCAGATCATTTCTACAATCCATCATTTCTTGTTTTTTTTCCTCCTTATTTGGCAAGTGACAATCACGAGATTCACTGACATAGATTCAACTGCCACTGACGTGCACATGGTTTATGAATAGTATTTTCAGCCTTGACCCTACTTTGCGATCTAGGAAAGTATTTTAAAATATTGCTGTGCTTCCGAACACACCTCAAATTCAGCATGGCTGTAATTGAACTCAATATTGATTCTTCTCTTTTTGTCTTCTATTTTGGATGATAGTATCACTATTCATTCTCACCTAAATTAGAAATAATTGTATTATCCATTAACTTCCTCCTAGCCTGCCCCTTTATAATCTAATCAGAATTCAAGACCTGTTGGTTTTACCACTGAAAGGTCTCTTTAATTAGTTGCCAAACTGCCCATTTCCATAGCAACTCCCTTTATTCAAGTGTACTATTTGTTTTCTCTAACTTCCCTTGTATTTTTTTTTGTTGTTGCAATTTATCCTTTATCTTTTCTGAGAATACAGATTTGATCACGTTCAGCATGCCTATGCCCCTCCAAAATCTTCATGGCTTTGTTGTCTACAAAAAATTTCTGAAGTTCTAATAACTGATTCTGCTTATTTGGGGGTTTTACGCTATCTTCTTATACTTACTCATTTTCTCCTCCTCTACTTTACTCACACCAAACAAAACATCATCACCTGGACAAATAATGTGAAATAAACATTGGGGATTTTCTCACCATGCTTTCCCTATCTGGAATGATCCTCCTTGGCTAGCTAAAACATCACCAGCACTTCTAGACCCAATTAAAATTCAAACTTTGTCGATTCGTCCCTTCAGTCGTAAGTTAGCTACTATCTTGGTTAAATTAGTATTTACTATTATACACTATAATACATTGTTTGCCAGCATTAAATTGTTAGATCATTTGGGCAAGATCTGTGTTATTTAATACTTGTATTCCTTGCAATGTCTGTCACATTATCTTGCCAATACATCACTTACGTTGGCTGCCACTATTTAAAGCTATAAATATCTTGACCTTTGAGATAAGAGTCAGTTAAGTATGAAAACTAGAATAAATCGATAGAGTTTCTTTTCTTTTTTGACACTAGTTCTCTAAACATTAAGAGAATATGTGGTGCTCCAGGGGTGCCTGGGTGGCTCATTTGGTTAAGTGACTGACTCTTGGTTTTGGCTCAGGTTAGGATCTTGGTCGTAAGATTGAGCCCCATGTGGGGCTCCACACTCAGCAGGGAGTCTGCTTGAGATTCTCTCTCTCCCTCTTCCCCTCCCCCCTGCCGCTCACACACTCATACTTTCTCTCTTTCAGATAAATAAATCTTTTTTTAAAAACAGAGAATATGTGGTTCTATAAGCATTACAACACAATGACAGAGATGTCTGTCATCAATTAGACTGTCTGCTACTATTTCACATAGAAGGCAAACTCAATGACCTGGGGAGATACTTATGTGAGAGGTTATATAGTTTATATTTCTTTTATTTATTTTGTTTATTAATGCATTGTTTACATATGTATTAAAATTCAACAATATTAGGTATACATTTTGATGAGTTTTGGTAATCTGTACGACAGCTTAACTGCTTCCATGATCAAGATATAGAACAGTTTCCTCACCCTACAAAACTTCCCCTGCCCCTTAGCACTTGATACCCTTTTTCCACTCTTTTTTTTTTTTTTAAGATTTTATTTATTTTATTTGACAGAGATAGAGACAGCCAGCGAGAGAGGGAACACAAGCAGGGAGAGTGGGAGAGGAAGAAGCAGGCTTATAGCGGAGGAGGCTGATGTGTGGCTCGATCCCAGAATGCCAGGATCACTCCCTGAGCCAAAGGCAGATGCTTAACGACTGCGCCACCCAGGCGCCCCCTTATTTCTTTTTGTTTCTTAGTAGTATTCCATGTTATGGACATATCACAGTTTGTTCATTCATCAGTTGGTGATCATTTGGGTTGTTGCCAATTTCCAGCTATTATGAATAATGTGCTTTGACTTCACATACATGCTTTTATGTGACCATATTCTTTCCTTTCTCTTGGATAAATATCCAGAAGATAAGTTTCTGGGTTATGTGGGAAATGCATACTAACTTTACAAGGAACTGTCACACTATTTCCCAAGGTGGCTATATTATTTTACACTCTAGTTAAAAACAGGCATGAGAGTCAATAACTTTACATTCTCTTCAACAACTTCTTCATTTTTAGCCAATCTAGAAGGCGTGTATTGTTATTTCATTGTGGTTTTAATTTTAATATTCAGCTCTTTGATGATTGATGGTGATAAGAATCTTTTCCTCCTTGGCTATTTTTAATGATTCATTGAAATATAATTCATATACTAAATAATTCACTTATTTAAAGAATATACTGTGATTTTTAGTAATTTTTCAGGATTATGTCTCATTTTAGAATACTATCATCCTCTCCAAAAGAACCCCATACCATTTAATATTCACTAAATGTTTAGTCTCCCTAAACACACACACACATATTCCTGGCCTCAAGCAAGCAACACTCGCCAGCTCTGGACATTTTATTTAGGTAAAATCATACAATATGTGATTCTTTGTGACTGGCTTCTTTCTTTTAGCATTGTTTTCAGAGGTACATCTGTGTTGCCTCATAGATCAACAATTTATTTCTTTTTATCACAGAATAATATTCCAATATTAGAATATACCACATTATATTTATTTATTCCTTAGTTGAGAGACATTTTAATTTTATCCTTTGACCAATAAACCTGTTATGAACATTTTTGTACAAGGTTTTCTGTGGATAGATGTCTTCATCTTTTGGCTATATGCTGAGTGTTGAAATTGCTGTATCACATGATTTCTATGTTTAAGATTTTGAGGGACTAACTAATCATTTTCTAAAGTCACAACACCATTGTACATTTCCAACAGCAAAATACCAAAGTTTCAATTTCTCTACACGCTCACCAATGCCTACTATTTTATCCCTGCCTTTGCTTATAGTCAATCTAATGAGTGTTTTGATTTGCATTTCCCTGATGATTAATGGTATTTGATATCTTTTCATGAGCATATTGACCTTTTGTATGCTTTCTTCAGGGAAAGTTTTATTCAAATATTTTGCCCATTTTTTAATTGAGATGTTTGCTTTTTGTTATTGAATTGTACAAATACTTCATAAATTCTAGGTACAAATCCCTTAGTAGATATATGACTTGCAAGAATTTTCTTCCAATCTGTGGGTTGTCTTTGATATTCTTTAAACAAATTTTTCAAACTTTATTAAGATATAATTATCATTTAACATTGTGTAATTTTAAGGTGTAAAATGTAAGGATTTTATATACATATATATTGTAAAATGATTACCGTAAGATTAATTAATACATCTATCACCTGGCATAATTAATTTTTTGTGGTGAGAATTTTTAAAAATCTACTCTCCTAACAACTTTCAAATATACGATACAGTATTGTTAGCTATAGTCACCATGATGTACATTTTATTCCCAGAACTTACTCATCTTATAACTAGAAGTTTGTAACTTCTGACCATCTTCACTCCTTTATTCCATCCCCCCATTCTGTTCCTATGAGTTTGGTTTTCTTTGATTCCACATGTAAATGAGATCACACAATATTGGTCTTTCTCCATCTGACCCATTTCATTTAGCGTAATACTCTCAAGGTTTATCCACATTGTGACAATTGGCAGGATTTTACCTCTTTTATGGCTGAATAATCATTCCATCATAAATGTGTGTGTGTGTGTGTGTGTGTGTGTGTGTACACACCTGATTTTCTTTATCCATGCATCCATTGTCGAGTACGTAAGGTTGTTTCCATGTCTTGGCTATTGTAACTAATGCCCAGTGAGCGTAGGAGTGCATATGCTCCTTTGAGATATTGATTTCATTTCCTTAGGAAAAATACCCAGAAGCAGAATTGGGGGATCATATGGTAATTCTATTTTTAATTTTTTGAAGAACCTCTATACTGTTTTTAATAGTGGCTATACTAATTTGAATTCCCATCAACAATGCAAAAGTATTCCTTTTCTCCAGGTCTTCACTAACATTTATTATCTCTTGTGTTTTTGTTTGTCTGTTTTGTTTTTTTTTTTAATAGCCATTCTAAAAGATGTGAGCTTCATGTCATTATGGTTTTGATTTTCATTTTCCTGTTGATAAGTGATGTTGAATGTTTTTTCATGTACTGTTGGCCAATCGAATATCTTCTTTGGTGAAAAAAATATCTATTCAGGTCCTTTGCTCATTTTTTTTCAATTGTATTATTATTATTTTGCTATTGATTTTTATTAGTTTCTTATATATTTTGGATTTAACCCTTACCAGATGTGTGTTTTGCGAGTATTTTCCCCATTCTGTAGGTTGTCTTTTCATTTTACTAATCATTTCTTTTGCTGTGGGGAAGCTTTTAGTTTTATATAGTCCCACTTGTTTATTTTTGCTTTTGTTTCTTGTTCTTTGGGCATCCTGTCCATGTAATTATCATCAAGTCCAATACCAAGGAGCTTTTCCTATGTTTTCTTCTAAGAGTTTTATGCCTTGATTGCTCACATTTAAGTCTTAAATAAGGGTTCATTTTGTGATAGTGTAATATAGGGGTTCAGTTTCATTCTTTGCTTGTGAATAACCATTTATTGAAGAAACTGTCTTTCTTCCTTTGGGTATGTTTGGCTCCCTTGTCAAATATTAGTTGACAGTAAATTCATGGGCTTATTTCTGGACTCTTGATTCTGTTCCATTGGTCTATGTATCAGTTTTTTTGTAACAATACTATCCCATTTTGGTTACTATAGGTTTATCATAAGTTTGGAATCAGGAAGTGTGATGTGCAACCTTTTTTCTTAGGATTGCTTTGACTGTTTGGGGTCTTTTGTGGTTCCATACAAATTTTAGGATTTTTTTTTCTATTTCTTTAAAAAATTCCATTATAAACTATTAAGGACTGCATTGAATCTATAAATTACTTTGGGTAGTACACCTAATATGTGGCTTTGGTATCAAGGTAATACTAGCCTTAAGAAATGGTTTTGAGAGTGTTCCCTCCTCTTCAATTTTGGAAGAGTTTGGGGAAGATTGGAGTTAATTCTTCTTCAACTGTTTTGTAGAATTTGGTAATGAAACTGCCTGGTCCTAGGGTTTTCTTTGTTGGGAGGTTTTGGATTACTGATTTAAACTTAATGTTCCTCATTGAAATGTTCAGATTTTCTATTTCTTCATGGTTCAGTCCTTATAAGTTGTATGTTTCTGGGAATTTATCCATTTTACTCAGTTTGCCCAGTTGTTCACAGGTAACTGTTAATAAGAGTCTCTTATGATCCTTTTTTATTTCTGTGGTATCAGTTATTATGTGTCTACTTCTTTTATAATTTTATTTATTTAGATCCTCAATTTTTTAAATTTTTTATTATTATTTTTTGGTTAGTATAGTTAAAGACACATCCATTTTGTTTATCTTTTCAAAACATCAACTCTTGATTCTGTTAATCTTTTCTATTGTTTTTGTATCATCTGTTTCATTCATTGCTGCTCTAATCTTCATTACTTCCTTTCTTCTGCCAACTTTGGACTTCGTTTTTTTTTCTAGCTTCTTGCAGTATAAAGGTAGGTTGTTTATTGGCTATCATTCTTTTTTCTTGATGTATGCATTTATCACTAAAAACCTCACTTTCATATTGCTTTTGCAGCATTCCATATGTTTTGATAGGTTGTGTTTTTCTCTTTCCTCTCAAGATAATTTTTTATTTTCCTGATGATTTCTTCTTTGATTCACTGGTTGTTCAGGAGTGTGTTACTTAATTTTTATGTATGTGAATTTCCCAGCTTTCCTCCTGTTATGGATTTTGTTTCAATCTACTGTGGTGAGATAAGATACTTGATACACTTTCTAACATTTTTAATTTCTTGAGACTTGTTTTGTGGCCTCACATATGATCTGCCCTTGAAAATGTTTTCTGTGCACTTGAGAAGACTGTGTACTCTGCTGCTGTTGGATGGAATGTTCTGTATATTTCTGTTAGATCAGTTTGGCCTATAGTATTGCTTACATCTGGTGTTTCCTCATTGAGTCTCTGACTGGATGATCTATCCATTGTTGAGAGTGGAGTATTAAACTTCTTTTTTTTTTTTTAAGATTTTATTTATTTGACACAGAGAGAGAGAGACAGCCAGTGAGAGAGGGAACACAAGCAGTGGGACTGGGAGAGGAAGAAGCAGGCTCCCAGCTGAGCATGGACCCCGATGTGGGGCTCGATCCCAGGACCCTGGGATCATACCCTGAGCTGAAAGCAGGAGCTTAATGACTGAGCCACCCAGGCACCCCTGGAGTATTGAACTTCTGAACTGTTATTGTATTGCTGTTTATTTCTCCTTTTAGTTATGTTGGTATTTGCTTTATACACTTAGGTGCCACAATGTTGGGTTGATAAGCATTTACAATTGTGATATAAGGATTGACTCCTTTATTACTATATAATGACCTTCTGTGTTTCTTTTGACTATTTTTTAACTTAACATCCATTTTGTCTGACATAAGTATAGCTACCCTGGCTTTCTTTTGTTTACCACTTGCTTGAAATATACTTTTTAATCCCTTCATTCTCCCTCTGTGTGTCCTTAAACCTAAAATGAGTCTCTTGTAGGCAGCATTCCATTGGATCTTATTTTTCATTCAGTTAGCCATTTTATGTCTTTTAATTGGAGAATTAATCCTTTTATTTAAAATTTTTATTTATAAGTAAATAAATACCTATAAAGTTTTCTGATTGTTTTCAATATCCTTTGTTGCTTGTTTCTTATCTTGCTGTCTTCCTTTGTGACTGAATTAATTTCTGTGGTGGTGTCCTTTGACTCCTTTATTGTAATCTTTATGTGTCTGCGACAGGTTTTTCCTTTGTGGTTACCATGGTCCTTACATAAAATGTCTTATATTTATAACATCTTATTTTAAGTTAATAACAATAGTATACAGAAACTTTATACTTTCCCTTGTCTCCCCCTCATATTTAGGATTATTGATAATTATAATTTATATCTTTTTATATTATGTTTTCAATAATATATTAATACAATTACAGTCTTTTTTTTAGATTATTATTTATTTATTTGACAGGGAGAGAAAGAGAGAAAGCACAAGCAGGGGGAGTGGTAGGCAGAAGGAGGAGAAAGGAGCCCGATGCAGGGCTCAATCCCAGGACCCTGGAATCATGACCTGAGCCAAAGGCAGACGCTTAATGGACTGAGCTACCCAGGTGCCCTAAAGTTATTTTTAATGCATTTGTTTTTGACTGCTAATCTAGAGTTTTGAATCAATTATGCACCACCATCACAATACTAAAGAATTTGTTTTGACTATATGTTTACTATTACTGGTGATTTTTATACTTTCTTATGTTTTTGTAATGTTATTTAGTATACCTTTATTTCTGCTAAAGAACACACTTAGCATTTCCTGTAAGGCCGGTCTAATGATTGTGAACTCCCTTGGCTTTTGTTTTTTTCAGGAAAGTCTTTATCTGTTATTCGTTTCTAAGAGACAGTCTTGCTAGGTATNGCTAAAGAACACACTTAGCATTTCCTGTAAGGCCGGTCTAATGATTGTGAACTCCCTTGGCTTTTGTTTTTTTCAGGAAAGTCTTTATCTGTTATTCGTTTCTAAGAGACAGTCTTGCCTAGGTATAGTATTCTTGGGTGACAGTTTTTTCTTTCAATATTCTGAATATGCAGTACTCTCTCTTTATCCACAGTTTTGCTTTTTGCACTTTCAGTTACTTTCAGTCAAACAGATTCTGGAAGTGGATGATTCTTCTGACGTATCATCAGAAGGTCAGTAGTAGCCTAGTGCTACATCACAATGCCTATGTTCACCTCCCTTCATCTCATGTAGGCATTTTATCATCTCACATCATACAAACAAACAAAAAAGGTACATAATGTACAAGATATTTTGAGAGAGAGAGTTCACATTCACATAACTTTTATTATAGATTACTGTTATAATTCTCCTATTTTATTATTGTTTGTTGTTAATCTCTTACTATGCCTAATTTGTAAATTAAATTTTATCGTAGCTATGAATGTGTAGGAAAAAAACCCCATAATGCATATTAGGTGTGGTACTATCAGCTATTTCAGGTATCCAGTGGGGAGTCTACTGTACCATCTTGGCCTCTCCTGGCCTGTGAAATTTCTGTTGAGAAATTAGCCTATAGTCTTATGGGTGTTCTTTTGCATGTGATGAGTCACTTTTCTCATGCCACTTTCAAATTCTCTATCTTTCCCTTTTAGCAATTAATTATTATGTGTCTTGGTGTATGCCTTTTCAATTTCAAACTATTTGGTGGTTTGGGGTCTCATGAATCTGGATGTTCATTTCTGTCATCATGTATTATAAATTTTTAGCTAACATTGCTTTAAATAGACTTTCTGTTTCTTTCTCTTTCTCTTCTCCTCTCAAGATTACCATAATGTGTATATTGTTTCTGTTGATGGTGTCCTATTATTTCTGTTGGCTTTCTTAACTCTTTTTCATTCTTTTTCTCTTTTGTTTCTCTGACTGGGTAAATTCACATGACCTATCTTCTACACTATTTCTGTCTTGTGATTGTTCAAGTTTGTTATTGAAGCTCTCTATGGAAATTTTCATTTCAGTCATTGCATTTTTGTTTGTTTGTTTGTTTAGCATACTTTCTTTGTTGAACTTCTGATTCTGCTTATGGATTGCTTTCCTAATTTTGTTTAGTTGTCTGTCTACATGTTCTTATAGTTCACTGAACTCTTTTAAGAATTCTGAATTATTTGTCAGACAGTTCATAAATCTCTATTTCTTTAGGGCCAGTTATTGGAACTTTGTCAGTTTCTTTGGTGATGTGATGTTTGCCTAATTCTTTGTGATCCTGGATGTTTTGCATTTTTATCTGTGCTTTGAGTTAGTATTGTCATCTTACAGATTTTACAGATTTATTTCAGTAAGGATTTTTCTTCACTAGTCAGCTCAGCTTGGAGTTCTAGATGGGTTAGCTTGTAGTGCCCTTGGGGTGATGGGTCTTGCTATCAGGGTCTTTATTTGGGTAAGACCACTCTTCATTTTCTGAGGGCTGGGGGTGTGTTGTTTCTGGCTGGTCTTTGCTTTTGGGTGGGCCTGCTGACAGGGCTCCATATTTAAGTGGGGCTTCTGAGTGGGCTCCTTGATTGAGTGGGGCTTATGGCTATGCTTTCTTGTTAGGTGGAGCCACCTACTGGGCTCTATAGGCACCTTGGCTTGATTGAGGTTGCTGGCTGTATTTCCTAGCAGAGTGGTGTCATTGCTTGGACTCCTCAATTGAGCAGGGCTATGGGCATAGCTCTGCAATTGCTCCTCAGGTACAGCTTCAGGCTGTGATTCCCAACTGGATGGTACTGCTGGCTGGACTCTGTGTTGAGGTGGGTCCGCAGGCAGTGTTTTTGGTTAAACAGGGTCTCACGCTGAGCTCTTTAATCAGGCAGTCACGCAGACTGCCTCAAAGTTGAGTGGGGCCACAGACTAGACTTCACAATCAGGTAAGCTGTTGGCTATACTCCACTGTTGAGCAAGGTCACTGGCCATGCCAGATGGACAACTGGAGCCTCCGGCTTTCACATGCAGTTGGGTGGAGCTAGAGTATGTGCTCTGTAGTTAGGTGGGTTTGCTGTCTGATTCCGTCGTTGAGTTGCACTTCAAACTATGCTCCTCCGTTTGATTGGGTCATTGGCTGGACTCCCTGCCTAGATAAGGCTGAAAACTGCATTATCCAATTAGGCAAAATTATATGCTGTGCTTTGCTATGGCGCAGGCTGTAGGCTGGGCTGTGGGGTCTGGGATGTACCCTAGGCTGGCTTCTGATGCTTTCCAGGGTCCCTGTTAAGGCTCCTGTGCAGGACCAGAGGCTTTACTTCACTTTTTGGCAGGACTGCTGGTTTGGTTCCCTGTCCTACCTCAACTGTAAGATGGGCTCTATAGTTGCTTAAAATCTCTGGTCATCTTTCCCGGTCAAGTGGAACTGGAAGCTATATTTAGCAGTTTAGTGGGACTTTAATTTTGCTTCCCTGATTGTGCAGGGCTGTAGAGTGAGCTTCATGGCCAGGATGTCTTGCTGGCTGGGGACTCAAGTCAGATAAAACCACCCTCCAAGCTTTCTGGCAAGACAGGGTCACTGTCTTAGTTCTACAGATAGGCAGAGCTGTTGGCTGGGCTCCCTGTGGGAGTGTCACTGTAAGCTTAACGTCTGGGTTCTGTGGTTAGGCTTTCTGGTCAGATGGGACTGTGTGCTATATTCAGCATGAGTGGGGCTTTGAATTTGATTCCTTTCCAGGCTGGGCTGTATAACAGACTCCAAGGCTCTTATGGGTCATTGTCTGTTGACCAAATCAGGGAGAACTACCTGCTACTCTCTCCACCAGACAGAGCTGCTGGCTCAGTTCTGTAAATGGACAAAGTACTGGCTGGGCTCTCTTCTCTGGTGCAGTTGTAAGGAGACATAAGTTTTATCAAGATCTGACTGCTGGCTACTATAAGCCCAGTACCCTTTCTCAGTTTCTATACCTTGCCTGTTTGGTCAAGCTCCCCAGATGCCCTCTGTGATTTATGTGAGGTAAGACTTAAATGGGCCTCCAGGGAAGTGCCCACAACACTGAGGGTCTTGGATGTCCACTTTGGCCTCCCCCCGCCCCACACACACACTAAAGAAACCATTTGCCTAGCGGAAGACCTCTGGGTGTCATTCTTTGCTGGACTGGGGAAGAGGCAATATGGTCAGAGTGTGGCTGTTCTTTTACCATTCTAATGCAGTCATTCTCAATCTCTGTGGTCCAAGGAGAAGTCTCTGCCTCACTAGTAGGTCCTGGGATTTTCATAATGATGTCTTATCTGTGGATATTTCTAGTTGGTCTTCTTATGAGAAGGACTGAAGTGTCCCCATCTTGATGACAGCATTTCTTCCTTTCACTTTCTTGGCAGTATCGTTTGCAGAAAAAAAGTTTTTACTTTTGATGTAATCCAAATTATCTATTTTTTTCCTTTTGTCACTTATGTTTGATACTATATTTAAGAAATTATTTCCTGCCACCAACTCACAAAAATTTAAGTTTATGTGTCAGAGTTTTATGGAATTAGATCTTTCATTTAAGTCTCTGATCCATTCTAAATTACTTTTTTGTATAATGTGAGGTAGTTATCCAACATCATTCTTTTGCATGTGAATTTTCAAATATGATTTATTGAAAATAATATTCTTTCTTTTTGTATCTTCTTGGCATCCTTATGAAATTTACCATAAGTGTATGGGTTCATTTCTGTTCTCTCAGTTCTTTTTTTTTTTTTT
>NC_048222.1:17277777-17309500 GCF_002007445.2 Ailuropoda melanoleuca | reverse complement strand
GGGAGAGGAAGAAGCAGGTTCCCAGAGGAGGAGCCTGATGCAGGGCTCAATCCCAGGACCCTGGGATCAGGCCCTGAGCTGAAGGCAGAGGCTGTATGACTGAGCCACCCAGGTGCCCCATTTCTGTACTCTCAGTTCTATACTGTAACTTTGTGGTAAGTTTTGAAATCATAAAGTGTTAGTCCATCAAACTTCCCTTTATGAAGATAATTTTGGCTTTTGTAGGCCATGCATGAGCTTTGAGATCTCCTTGTCAATTATTAAAAAAAAAAAAAAAGCTGGGATTTTGGTAGGGATTCTATTTAATCTGTACATGAATTTGGGGGAAAATGGCTTCTTAATGTTATCATATCTTCTGATTCATGAAAATGGGATATCTTTCCATTAATTAGGTATTTTTAAATTTATTTCAATAATGTTTTATAGTTTTTAGTGTTCAAGTCTTTCACTAAGCTAATTTATTAATTTTTTGTGCTATTACAGATGAAGCTATTTTCTTAATTTCATTTTGGATTATTTTATTTTTGTCATTTATTACTACTGCATAAAAATGTAAGTGACTTTGTAAATTGATCATGTGTCTACCAATTTTGCTGTATTCATTTATTGTTTCCAATAAGTTTTTAGTTGGGTTTTTTAGGATTAAAAATAATTTTATTTTCTTTCGAAATCTGGATGCCTTTTATTTCTCTTTATTGCTGAATTGTCCTGGCTATAGCCTCTAGCCAATGTTGGATTGAAATGATTGGAGCAGACAACTTTATGCTGTTCCTGACCTTAATAGGAAAGGATTGTCTTTTACTACTCAGTATGGTGTTAGCTATAAGTTTGTATAGATGTCTTTTTATCAGGCTGAAGATAATTTCTAGTTTATTGAATATTTTTATCATGAAAGGCTTTTAGAGTCTGTCAAATTATTTTTTTGAATAAATTTTGACCACCATGTAGATTTGCCTTTGACTCTATTACTGTGGTACAGTACATTAATCAATTGTTGTTGTTAATCCAACTTTGCATTCCTGGGATAAATCCTACTTGATCAAAGTGTATCACTTTTAATACATTGCTAAATTTATTTGCTAATATTTTGTTGAAGTTTTTTTTTTCTTCTTTTGGCATCTGTGTTCATGGGAAATACCAATTTGTAGTTTTCCTTTCTTGTGATATCTTCATCTGTTTTTATTGTTCGGATGTTATCGGCCTCATAAAATGAGTTAAAAAGTGTTCCTTCTGCTTGTAGTTCGTCAAGGTAATTCTAGAGAATTAGTACCATTCTTTTCTGAAATGTTCAGTAGAATTTACCACTGAAACCAATAGGGCCTGGAGCTTTCTTTTTTGGAAAGTTATTAATTATTGATTAAATTTCTTTAATATGTATAATCCTATTTAGATAATCTATTTCACTTTGTGTCTTGGTAGCTTTAATATTTCAAGGTATTGGTCCATTTCACCTGAATTATCAAATACTGGGGTGCCTGGGTGGCTCAGTCGGTTGGGTGTCTGCCTTAGGCTCAGGTCATGATCCCAGGGGCCTGGTATTGAGCCCTGCATTGGGTTCCCTGCTCAGCAGAGAGCCTGCTTCTCCTTCTCCCTCGGCCTACTGCTCCCCCTGCTTGTGTGCTGTCTCTCTGTCAAATAAATAAATAAAGTCTTTTAGAAAATAATAAATAAATAAATAATCCAATATTGAGGTAAGAGTTGTTCACAGTATTCCTTTGTTATCTTTTTTATGTCCCTGGGATCAGCAATGTTAGCCTTTTTCATACTGATAACGAGTGTCTTGTCTCTTTTTTTTGTGTTAGGCTCTCTTTTTCTTGACTAGAGGTCTATGCAATTCATTGATCTTTTAAAAAAAAGGAAAAAAAGAAAAGTTTCCATTTTCATTGATTTTCTTTATTGTTTTTTGATTTCAATTTCACTGATTTCTATGCTGTTTTTTACTATTTATTTTCTTTTGCATGCTTAGGTTTAAATTGTTTTTCTTTCTCCTATTCTCTAAGTAAGAACCTTAGGTTACTGATTTTTAAATCTTTTGTTTTATTCGAACATATGTGTTCAATGTTATAAATTTCCCTCTAAGAACTGCTTTTATTGTGCCCTATACATTTTGGTAAGTTGTATTTTTATTTTCATTTACTTCAAAATATTTTTAAATTTTTCTTGAGACTTCTTCTTTGCCTCATGTGTTATTTACAAGGGTATTAAGTCTCCAAATATTGGGGGATTGTCCAACTACCTTTCTGTTACTGATTTCTACTTTAATTTCTTTGTGGTATGTTTTCTATTCTTTTAATTTTGTGAAGGTTTGTTTTATAGCTTAGGATGTTATCTTGGTGAATGTTCCATGAAAACTTGAGATGATTGGTGTATTCTGCTGTTGTTTTATGGATTATTCTATAAATGTCATTTAGATTACATTGCTTGATAGGGTATTCAGGTCAATTATCCTTAATGATTTTTTGCCTGCTTAATTTTTTTAGTTGCTGAAAGAAGGGTCTCCAAGTATAACAGTAGATTTGTCTATCCCTTTTTTCAGTCCTATCAGCCTTTGCTTCACATATTTTAATGCTCTGCTGTTGGGCACATATGCATTAGAGATTATTGTGGGTCTCTCTCACTCTCTCTTTTTTTTTGAGAATTGACCTTTTTATCATTATGTAATGCACTTACATACCTCTCCTAATTTTTCCTGCTCTGAAATCTGTTCTGTATAAAATTAAAGTCTTTTTTAAGCTTCCTCTTATTTAGTATTAGTGTGCAATGTCTTTCATTCCCTTCCTTTTTAGTCTGTGTTATTATATTTAATATGGGTTTTTTTGTGCACAAAATACAGTGGCTCTTGGTTTTTTCATTCATTCTGACATTCTCTGTCTTTTAATATATTTAGATCATTCACATGCAAATTTGGTATAGTTAAATTAATATCTACCATATTCATAACTCTTTATTCATTGCATCTCTGTTCTGTTTCTCCATCTCTCATTTTATTACTTGTTAAGGTTTTATTTTTTTTCTTCTAAGGTTTTAATTGAACATTTCATATGGTTCCATTTTATCTCCTATCCTAGCATATCATTATATTTCCTTAAAAAAACTTTAGTGACTACCCTAGAATTTTTCGATATACATTTTAAAAATAATCTAGTTATAACTTCAAATCACACTATATTTTTTCATGTGTAGTAAAGGTACATTATTAAAGTGTTCCCAATTCATCCCTCTTAGCCCTCATGATATTTGTGTCATTCATTTTTCATTCATCAGGAGCTCAGCTGAGCTGGGAAAGAACTGAGATGCCAGATGTTGGAGTAACCAATTAAAGTAACAAGCTAAAGATAAATGAGTTAAGCCTTTAATAACTTATTAAGATGGTACAAGCAAGACTCTAAAACCAGAGAAATCTCCAGCACCCTCTGTTCCATTTTCCCCCATGGAAGTGCAAACAGTCAAAGGTCAGGTAGATCAGCACATCTCACTCTCAAGGGAGTATGAAGGGAAAACAGCCATTTTGAGTTGCTTATTAGCCATTTTATAGCATGGCAACCCTGTTACACCCAGAGTCTGGACATTTAGATAAAGACCTGAACTTAAGATTGCTGTGACAAGTCTCTGCTTTAATTTTCCCAGAACATCTTTTAAAATAACCACTTAGAGTTGAGCTTCGGGAAAGTTAATGGCCACGACCCTAAGCAATTTATGACTAGTAAGTGCTTCTACCCTGCTGTTTCCTGCTCACTCATGACCTGGGACAGAGGACTGCTTTTCTCACGGCTCATTGCACACCTCCATCCCATTTCTAGGATTCATAAGTAATAAATCTTATGACTTTATTTTCTTTGTGTAAGTTTATTGAAACTGGGCCTTCAATCCCAACTGCCTTGGGGTTTTCACTTCCTCAAAATGGGAACTCAGATGCTAGGGGAGCCATGCTAACCCCCTGCCAGTGATTTGTGCCTCCTTACAAAGCAGGTTATAATCTGTACATTCTTAATTAACCATACCAGCTTTGGAGGTGGGGGGTAAGGGTGAGGGGGCAACACAGGAAGACTTGAACAAAAGTCTGTGGTAGTTTTACAGATCCAGAGGGGGAGGAAGGATGAGGGGAATGTCTAGAGTGGTAAAATACTGGGTCAGAGTAGGGGAAATTGTCTTCAAGTTTTTCCCCTCCTTCCCAGTCTCATAAGGATGCCTCAGTAGGGGTGCCTGAAGAAATCTCTGTCCCAAGCCTCAGATAAAAAAATATCTGTGTGAAAACTTCAGGACTAAGAAAGCAAATATGTAAAAACATGACCAGCCAGCAAGGCCTGAGCTCCTGACTCTAGCTGCCCTCAGAGATTGTTATGCATTGGAAGAGCACCAAGTCTGGTGTAGGGAAGACCGCTTTCCCCTGTGAGGCCTGCCAGGTAAAACCTCTGTGATTTACTATGGTCAAGCCTGAGGAATTACATGTAAGTTTTTTTTTTTTTAATTTTATTTTATTATATTGTGTTAATCACCATACAGTACATCCCCAGATTCCGATGTAAAGTTTGATGCTTCATTAGTTGCGTATAACACCCAGTGCACCATGCAATACGTGCCCTCCTTACTACCCATCACCAGTCTATCCCATTCCCCCACCCCCTCCCCTCTGAAGTCTTCAGTTTGTTTCTCATAGTCCATAGTCTCTCATGTTTCATTCCCCCTTCTGATTACCCCCCTTTTCTTTATCCCTTTCTTCCCCTACCGATCATCCTAGTTCTTATGTTCCATAGATGAGAGAAATCATATGATAATTGTCTTTCTCTGCTTGACTTATTTCACTTAGCATTATCTCCTCCAGTGCCGTCCATGTTGCAGCAAATGTTGAGAATTCGTTCTTTCTGATAGCTGAGTAATATTCCATTGTATATATGGACCACAGCTTCTTAATCCAGTCATCTGTTGAAGGGCATCTCGGCTCCTTCCATGATTTGGCTATTGTGGACAATGCAGCTATGAACATTGGGGTGCATATGGCCCTTCTCTTTACTACGTCTGTATCTTTGGGGTAAACACCCAGTAGTGCAATGGCTGGGTCATAGGGTAGTTCAATTTTTAACTTTTTAAGGGACCTCCACACTGTTTTCCAGAGTGGCTGTACCAACTTGCATTCCCACCAACAATGTAGGAGGGATCCCCTTTCTCCACATCCTCTCCAACAATTGTTGTTTCTTGCCTTGTCTATCTTTGCCATTCTAACTGGCGTAAGGTGGTATCTCAGTGTGGTTTTGATTTGAATTTCCCTGATGGCTAATGATTTTGAACATTTTTTCATGTGTCTGTTAGCCATTTGTATGTCTTCATTGGAAAAGTGTCTGTTCATATCTTCTGCCCATTTTATGATTTGTTTATTTGTTTCTCGTGTATTGAGTTTGAGAAGTTCTTTGTAGATCTTGGATACCAGTCCTTTATCTGTGGTGTCCTTTGCAAATATATTCTCCCATTCCGTGGGCTGTCTCTTAGTTTTTTTGACTGTTTCCTTGGCTGTGCAGAAGCTCTTTATCCTGATAAAGTCCCATAAGTTCATTTTATCTTTTATTTCTCTTGCCTTTGGAGATGTGTCGTGAAAAAGGTTGCTCTGGCCGATGTCATAGAAGTTGTTGCCTATGTTCTCCTCTAGAATTTTGATGGATTCCTGTCTCACATTGAGGTCTTTCATCCATTTGGAGTTTATTTTTGTGTATGGTGTGAGAGAGTGGTCAAGTTTCATTCTTTTGCATGTAGCTGTCCAATTTTCCCAGCACCATTTATTGAAGAGACTGTCTTTTTTCCACCGGATGTTTTTTCCTGCTTTATCAAAGATTAGTTGCCCAAAGAGCCGAGGGTCCATTTCTGGGTTCTCTATTCTGTTCCATTGGTCGATGTGTCTGTTTTTGTGCCAGTACCATGCTGTCTTTGTGATCACAGCTTTGTAGTACAGCTCGAAATCCGGCATTGTGATGCCCCCAGCTTTGTTTTTCCTTTTCAACAGTTCCTTGGAGATTCGGGGCCTTTTCTGGTTCCATACAAATTTAAGGACTATTTGTTCCAGTTCTTTGAAAAATGTCCTCGGTATTTTGATCGGGATAGCATTGAAAGTGTAGATTGCTCTGGGTAGTATGGACATTTTAACTATGTTAATTCTTCCAATCCATGAGCATGGAATATTTTTCCATCTTTTTATGTCTTCCTCAATATCTTTCAAAAGTGATCTATAGTTTCTAGGATATAGGTCCTTTACGTCTCTGGTTAAGTTAATTCCAAGGTAACGTATGGTTTTTGGTGTTATTGTAAATGGGATGGATTCCCTAATTTCTCTTTCTTCAGTCTCGTTATTCGTGTATAGAAATGCAACTGATTTCTGGGCATTGATTTTGTATCCTGCCACCTTACTGAATTGTTCTATAACTTCTAATAGTTTGGGAGTGGATTCCTTTGGGTTTTCCATATAGAGTATCATGTCATCTGCAAAGAGAGACAGTTTGACTTCTTCTTTGCCGATTTGGATACCTTTGATCCCTTTTTGTCTTCTGATTGCTGTTGCAAGGACTTCTAGTACTATGTTGAATAATAGTGGCGAGAGTGGGCATCCTTGTCGTGTTCCTGATCTTAAGGGAAAGGCTTCCAGCTTTTCCCCATTGAGAATAATGCTTGCAGTAGGCTTTTCATAGATGGCTTTTATGAGATTGAGAAATGTACCCTCTATTCCTACACTCTGAAGGGTTTTAATCAGGAAAGGATGCTGTATTTTGTCAAATGCTTTTTCTGCATCAATTGAGAGGATCATATGGTTCTTGAGTCTTTTCTTGTTGATATGATGTATCACATTGATTGATTTGCGAGTGTTGAACCATGCTTGCATCCCAGGTATGAATCCCACTTGGTCATGATGGATAATCCTTTTAATGTACTGTTGGATTCTATTAGCAAGGATCTTGTTGAGGATTTTGGCATCCATATTCATTAGAGAAATCGGTCTGTAATTCTCCTTTTTGAGGGGGTCTTTGCCTGGTTTGGGGATCAAGGTAATATTAGCCTCATAGAATGAGTTTGGTAGCTTTCCTTCTGTTTCTATTTTTTGAAATAGCTTTAGGAGAATAGGTATTATTTCTTCTTTGAATGTTTGGTAGAATTCCCCAGGAAAACCGTCTGGGCCTGGAGTTTTATTATTTGGAAGGTTGTTTATCACTGACTCAATTTCTTCATAGTTAATTGGCCTATTTAAGAAATCTATTTCTTCCTGTTTCAGTCTTGGTAGTTTATAGGTTTCCAGGAAGGCCTCCATCTCTTCCAGATTGTTTAGTTTTTTGGCATATAGCTGTTGATAAAAGTTTCTAATAATCCTTGCAATTTCAATGGTGCTGGTCGTGACCTCTCCCTTTTCAGTCATAATTTTAATAATCTCAGTCCTTTCTCTTTGTTTTTGGACAAGTTTTGCCAGTGGTCTGTCAATTTTATGGATTCTCTCAAAGAACCAGCTTCTAGTCCTGTTGATCTGCTGTACTGTGCTCCTGGTTTCTAATTCATTGATTTCTGCTCTAATCTTGGTCAACTCCTTCCTTGTCAGTGGGTTAGGCCTGTCCCTCTGTTGCTGTTCCAGTTTCTTGAGGTGAGAATATAGAAACTGCATTTTAGATTTTTCTATTCTTTTGAGTGAGGCTTGGATGGCTATGTATTTCCCCCTTAGGACTGCCTTTGCAGTATCCCATAGGTTTTGGACCGTTGTGTATTCATTCTCGTTGGTCTCCATAAATTGTTTAATTTGTTTTTTGATTTCCTGGTTTATCGAGTCATTCTTGAGCAGGATGGTTCTTAGCCTCCAAGTGTTTGAGTTTCTTCCAGGTTTTTCCTTGTGGTTGAGTTCCAATTTCAGAGCGTTGTGGTCTGAGAATATGCAGGGGATAATTTCAATCTTTTGGTATTGGCTGAGACCTGTTTTGTGTCCCAGAGCATGATCTATTCTTGAGAATGTTCCATGGGCATTTGAATAGAATGAGTATTCTTTGGTTCTGGGGTGTAGTGTTCTATATATATCTATGAGGTCCAACTCGTCGAGTATGGCATTCAAAGCCTTTGATTCTTTGCTTAGTTTTTGCCAGGGTGTTCTGTCTATTTCTGATAGTGGGGTGTTGAGGTCCCCTACTATTACTGTGTTCTTATCTATATGTCTCTTTATTTTGGTTAAGAGTTGGCTTGTGTATCTTGCTGCTCCCCTGTTGGGGGCATATATATTAATAATTGTCATATCCACTTGTTGAATACTTCCTTTAAGAATAATATAGTGCCCTTCTGTATCTCTCTCTATGGCCTCTAGTTTAAAATCCAGTCTATCTGATATGAGAATTGCTACTCCAGCTTTCTTTTGAGGTCCATTTGCGTGGAAGATGGTACTCCATCCCCTTACTCTAAGTCTGAATGCATCTTTGGGTTCAAAATGAGTCTCTTGTAGACAGCAAATGGATGGGTCATGTCTTTTTATCCAATCTGCAACCCTGTGGCGTTTTATGGGAGAGTTTAAGCCATTTAGATTGATAGAGATTATTGACAGATATGATTTTAATGATGCCATTTCTCTTTAAAGTCTTTGTATCGGTTGTGACTTGCTGCTCTGTATCACTCTTGGGGCCTTTTTACCTTTATAGAGCCCCCCTTAATATCTCCTGTAGGGCTGGTTTCGTGGTTACGAAATTGGTTAATGATTGGCGATTTTGGAACGTCTTTATTTCTCCATCAATTCTGAATGACAGCTTTGCTGGATAAAGGATCCTTGGCTGCATGTTTTTCTCTGAAAGAGCTTTAAAAATGCCCCCCCAAGCCTTTCTCTCATTCCAGGTCTCTGTAGACAGGTCTGACGTAATCCTGATACCTTTGCCTTGGTACGTGAGAAATTTCTTTGCCCTGGCCGCTTTCAATACTGTATCCTTGGATCTAATATTTGCGAATTGCACTATGACATGCCGTGGCGTAGGTTTGTCCTGGTTGAGCTTGGATGGGGTCCTCTCTGCCTCTTGGACACGAATGCTTGTTTCCCTTGCTAGATTAGGGAAGTTTTCAGCTACAATTTGTTCAAATATCTCTTCTAGACCTCTGTTTTTCTCCACCCCTTCAGGGATGCCGATGATTCTGACATTGGATCGTTTCATAGAGTCAGTAATCTCCCGTAATCTACATTCGTGGGCGTGGATTTTTTTAAGACCAGCTTCTATTTTCGTTTTTTCTTCTACTAACCCATCCTCCAATTCGCTAACGCGTTCCTCTGCCTCGGTGACCCTGGCCGTCAGAGCCTCTAGTTTTGACTGCATTTGGCTCATAGAATTTTTAATTTCTGTCAGATTCGCTCTCATTTCTGCCCTTAGGGATTCTATATTCTCAGCAACGCTTTCTCTGATGCTTTTTTCAAGTTTACTCATCATCTTGACCATTGTTGCTCTGAATTCCATTTCTGATAATTGGGATACATCCATATGTATTAATTCTGTGGCCGAGGCCAATTCTGTGGCAGAGGCCACAGACTCATTATCTTTTCTTTGCTGGGGGGGACTTCTCCTTCTCGTCATTCTGATGAAGAGAGATTGCAGGGTTGTCCAGAGCCCAAGTGTTGACTGGGACCCAGGCCGTGCGCCCTTGTTTTATAGAGATCTTAGGGATGTGGGCTTCTTCCTTAAAGAGTTTATTTATTTATTTGAGAGAGAGAGAGACAGTCAGCAAGAAAGGGAACCCAAGCAGAGGAGTGGGAGAGGAAGAAGCAGGTTCCCGGTGGAGAAGCCCGATGAAGGACTCCTTACGGAGCGTTGTGATCACACCCTAATCCGAAGACAGGTGCTTGGTGACTGCGCCACTCAGGCGCTCCGGGTTGTGGGCTTCTTGATTTTTCAGCCTGCCTTCTGGGGGAGGGGCCTGCCTGCAGGTACTCAGAAAACCCTGTTTGGGTAGAGTCTCTGTGTCCCTTGCGAGGGGGGATGGGGATGGGCACCCTGTGAGCCGGTATTTCCGGGCTTTTGTTCTCTGGCGGCTTTCCCTGGCGGTTTGCTATGCCTCTTCTGAGAGAGCAGCAGCGGCTGAAATTCAGCCTCTGTCTCAGAACAGAGGGATCGCGGATCGTTCTCCACTGATGTTCTGGCCACTTTAACTCTGTTTCTGTTGGTGCTGCTCAACCCTGCAGCATCCCGGGCTGTGCGCCCCACACCCGGCGTCCCAGCCCTCACTTCCAGGGCCGGCACGTCTCTGTCCTTTGTGTTTCCAACCCCGCCCGCCGCCAGCCGCCCCGCGCGGGCTCCCGGAGCTCCCCGTCTCAGTCTGGTGTCTCACGGGTGCTGACCGCGAGTCCGCCTGCTCCCCCGTGCAGGTGGCCCTCCAGCCGCCAGCCGCCCCGCGGACGCTCCCGGAGCTCCCGGTCTCAGCCTCGATCCAGTGAGCACACCGGAGCTCCGGAGCTCCGTGAGATGCTTGGTGGTGCACGCTCCCGGCTCACGGACTCAGTCTGCCGTTTCCAGAGTGCGGGTCCGCGGTCCGCCCGCTCCCCGGTGCAGGTGGCCCGCCAGCCGCCCTGCGCGCGCGCTCCTGGAGCTCGCGTTCTAAGTCTGTTGTCTCGCGGGTGCCGTCCGCGAGTCCGCCTGCTCCCCCGTGCAGGTGGCCCGCCAACCGCCAGCCGTCCCGCGTGCGCTCCCGGAGCTCCCTTCTCAGCCTGCTGTCTCAAGCGTGCGGGTCCGCGGTCTGTCCGCTCCCCCTTGCAGGTGGCTACCTCTTCCCGGCGCCCTGACACGGAGGCTCCCTCCCCCTTCTGTTTAGCTTCCGATATCTGTGCGTGGTTTCACGGCTCCCCGCTTCGTACCTCGATACTCAGCGCTGGAGATGTTCATTTGTAGAGATCCAGATGTATCTTCCTGCGTCTCAGGCTGATTCCGTGGATATTCCTGCTGGTCTGGTACCTATCCAGCTCAACTCAGGGGACCGGCTGAAAAAGGTGTCCCCTACTCCTCCACCAATCTTAACCCCTACATGTAAGTTTTTAAACATACCCAGATTCCTCAATACCAATTTGCTATAATCACCCACTACATTGTAGTGTTATTTTGTAAACAGTTATCTTGCATATTAAGTAAGAATAAAAAATATTTAATTTTAGCTTTACTCACTCATTTTCCAACACTTCTTTTCTTTATATAGCACTGAGTTTTTGACCTATATCATTTTTGTTTTCCGTGAATAACTTCTTTGAACATTTCTTGCTGAGAATTTCTGCTGCAGACAAATTCCTTCAAGTTTTGTTTCTCTGAGAAAGGATTTATTTATTCATTTTGAAGGAAAATTTGGCTGGATATAGAAATCTATGTGGTTGGTTTTTTTTTTTTTCATTTTAACATCTTAAATATTTCACCCCACTTCCTTCTTCCTTGCATGATGAGAAGTTTGCTGTATTTTTTTTCTTTTACTTGTTCCTCTACAGGCAAGGTGTATTCTTCCCTTGGCTGCTTTCAAAATTTTCTCTTTGTCCTTTATTCTCTATAATTTGAATATGAGATGTCTAAGTGTAGTTTTGACATTTATTCTGTTGGTTGGCCTTCGATCTTTTTGGATCTGTACTCCAGTGTCTGTCAGTAATAATGGACATTTCTTGGCCATTATTGCGTAAAATATTTCTTCTGCTCTCCCATTTTTCTTCTGTTTTTAGCACTTCCTTTTGATTCTCAAAGTTTAGATATTTCTGACTGCATTACACATCTGTTTATGCACCTTGTCTACTTTTTCCGTTAACTCCCTTAATACAGTAATCATAATTATTTTAAATCCCTTGTATGATAATTTCAAAATATATGTCAAATCTGGATCTGGTTCTGATGCTTACTTTGTCTCCTCAATGTGTGTGTGTTTTTCCCCCTTGCCTTTAATATACCTTGTAATTCTTTTTTATTATTTTTATTTTTTAATTTTTTTTTGTCAGAAATGATGCATCAAGTAATAGGAAAGAAGGTAAATAGGGCTTTAGTGTGAGGTTGTATGTTCATCTGGCTAGGAGCTGGGCTATCTTTAATGTTTCTATAACTAACCATAGAGGGCAGAGGCTCCAAATTTTTCTAGTATCGTTGCTCTTGTCATTGCTCTTGCCTTTGGCTTCTCTAAATATTCCCACTCAGATCAAGTCTGTGTCTTTTAGCTCTTTCCCCTGCAGTGCATTGTTATCATACTGAAGTACTATTGATATGATGGGAAGGTGTGGGGAAGCGAAGGCATTGTATAATCTCAGTCTTTTCGTGGGCCTGTGTTCCTGACTGTACCCTGTACTCATTCCACCATTAGCTATTCTTCCTTTAGTTGACACAGGAAGAATAGAGGGGACTGGAGTCACAGAGATATCTTTCCTCTGTGTGGAGCATGGGTCACGTAAATATGTTTTCTCTGGCAAGTAGGTCTTTGTTATAGGCAATACTTTGGGCATATTTCACAAAGTTTACTTTCCCTCCTCCTTCCAGAGCTATCAGAATATTTTTTCTTGGCTCTTCAGTGAAAGATTTTGGTGGGGTTCCTTGAGGTCAAACCACAAGAGTTTAGGTACCCCTAAGACTGCAGTCTTCAGGAATTTCTCACCCCCCAGTGAATCCAAATTTGGTCCCCAGCAATTCATAAAAATTACCATGTTACTGTTTCCACCTGCTTATAGCCCCAGTGATTTCCAGGTAAACCCATATTGACTGTGATGTTTGTGCTTCACCAACATGTCCCACTCAGTTTTGAAGGTGGCAGTTTCCCCTGTGTCTTAGTTCTCATATGGATCTAACAGAAGTTGGTGATTTTCACTGATTATAGTTTTTTCTTCTTGTAAGGACAGGAATAATGACTTCCGGGCTTTTTTATATGTTAGAACTGAAGCCAGAAATACGATTCATGCTTTTTTTTACTCCTCTAATTCTGGAACTCCAATTATTTTCATGTTAGACTCCTTGCTGTTATCTCACAGAACTTAGGGAAATGTGTTTTCATTTCACTTTTATGTTTATATTTTCATTCCACTTCCATCTTTATAATTTTATTTCACTTTTTCCCCCTCTTCTTATATCAATTTGTTTATTTTCTATTGACCTGCTTTTAAGTTCACTAATTCTTGCTAATAGAAGTTGGCAAGTCTGTAAGAGGAATTCTTTATATTTAATGTTTTATTTTTCATTTCTTGAATTTCCATGTGGGTCTTTTGTTATATAATTTTCAGGTCCCTGTGAAATTTCCTATCTTGTCATAAGCATTCTCATATATTAGGTTTAGTGTGAAAGTTACCTGAAACTAAGTGTATTGCCAAAAAGAATAATTAACATTTGTTAAAGAGTTCATACTATGTGTAGCTTATTTCTTACAAAATAGTATACTTTAATATTTAGTCTTTGTTAATTTACCAGTAAATTTTTTATAACTAAGTATTAATCATAAAGAAAATCAACATTAGATTTAACTTGTAGAAGTGGGTAGAAGATATTTTATAAAACCTATGGATAAGCAAAAACTATTAATGTACCTGCCTTAACATTTTTTTAAAGATAACTGCTTATTTCTGTTCAGTAGAGACAGATTTTTATAGCCAAAGGAATGGTGAAAATTTTCTGCCTTAGAGGCAATTGTAAAAATGTTTTAATGTACCTCAGCTGGAAATTTCTATGGTTTGCCAAATTAAATAATCACTTTCTCCCTGCAAAAATGTCTTTCATCTTAGAAAGGGTTTGAGAGTAGTGTATATTTGAAAACTATGCAAATACTTAAATTTTTTAGTGTTTGGCATGAAAATGCCAATTTTTAATCTCTGCCTTAATTACCAATATGAGAATTCATGTAAATGAAGAAAAATGAAAAAAAAAAAAAGTAGTTACCAGAGGTTATGAGAGGGACCTTTCAAGATAACATACTTTAATTTGTAATAGAGAATGGTTGGTTGATTATGCTTTATTCCTGAAAACTTTTAAAGCAAGTTTTATTTCCCTTCCTTTTCTGGTGAAATAAAAATAAAAGATTTCTAGGATACTATTTGTTGAAGATTTAATTTAGCCAAATTTTAATTATGGTTTATTTTTTATTTAAACAAATAATAGCAAACTCACTACTAAATGTCAAGTGTATTTGTATATGGTTGCATTCATTTACAAATATTTTTCTGATTTATTCTAAAATTAAAAATCTAATATTTGAAAAGTAATTACCAAACTCATAGTTATTTGGGGGATGCTATTATAATCTAATAATAGGTATTAGAAAAAACTTTGCAAAATTTTATCCTGACCACAACATACGTGTTAAAATGGCCGAAATTTGAAACACTGACACCACCGAATGATGGCAAGGAAGTGGAGCAACAGGAATTCACATCCATTGCTGGGAATGCAAGATAGTACAGCTACCTTGGCAGACAGTTTGGTACTTTCTTATAAAACTAAACATACTCTTACTACACAATCCAGAAATCATATTCCTTGGTATCTCCCCAAAGGAGTTGAAAATATATCCATACCCAAAGCTGCACAAATGAACTATAAAGCCATGAAAAGACATGGAGGAAACTGAAATGTATATTACTAAGAAGAAGAAATTAATCTGCAAATGTTACATACTGGTGATTCCAACCAAATGACATTTTGGAAAAGGCAAAACTATAGATTCATTAAAAAGAAAAAAAGAAAGAAAAGAAAAAGAAAGAAAGGGAACAGTAGTTGCCAGGGGTTGGGGGTAGGGTGGGGTGAAGGAGATGAGAAGGTTGAGCACAGAAAATTTTTAGGTGTGAAAATCCTCTTCATAACACCATAATGATGACTACATGTCATTATGCTTGTATTCAAACCCATAGAATGTGCAACACTAAGTGTGAATCATAATGACTTTGAGTGATTTTGATGTATCAATGGAGGTTCACTGATTGTAAGAAATATACCACTCTGGTGGAGGATGTTAATGAGAATTCTGAATGTTTAAGTGCAGGGGGCAGAGAGGGGTTTAAAAAATCTCTGTAATTTCTGCTCAATATCTCTGTGAACCTAAAACTGCTGTAAAAAAAAAAAAGTCTGAAATAAAAGATTGTATCTTGCTCTTATACAAATAGTTGTCAGTGGCATATCTAGTGTTTTTAAGGGTGGTCGTTTCCATTCAATAGAGACAGATTTACAGTTTAAAAAAAATGAAAAAAAATGCTGACTTCAATAAGGGAAATCACTACATTGCCCATCTTAATAATGTCTCTTAGGGAGAAAGACAAAGGCAGAAATGTCATGGGTTTTGGGCCTCGTAAAGGTGGGCTGTTTGATGGGTAAGCCTGATTATGATTGAATGAGGTTTATGACATAAAAAATGAGGGTGGTGGACATAGGGACTAGAGGATACCAAGGTGAGAGGATAAAACCAGTCTTGGACAGTAAATGGTGTCTTATTTTTCTTTTTCTTTCTTTCTTTCTTTCTTCTTTCTTTCTTTCTTTCTTTCTTTCTTTCTTTTTCTTTCTTTCTTCTTTCTTTCTTTCTTTCTTTCTTTCTTTCTTTCTTTCTTCCTTCTTTCTTTCTTCTTTCTTTCTTTCTTTTTTTTTTTTAAAGATTAATTTATTTATTTTAGAGAGAAAGAGAAGGGGGGAGAGGCAGAGGGAAAGAATCTCAAGCAGCCTCCTCTCGGAGCAGGGAGCCTGACATGGGACTCCATCCCAGGACCTGGAAATCATGACCTGAGCTGAAACCAAGAGTCAGGCACTCAATAGACTGAGCCACCCGGTCACTTCTTAGTTTTCCTTTTGTTTTAAAAAACACTTCCTCTTATCCCTATCAGAAAAGAGGATGCAAATAAATTAAGAAGCTTTTAAGACATTATATTAGGATCTCTCATTAATCATATTTTAAACAAATGGACTCTACCATCATGAAGAGACTCAAAAAAAGTCTATTAGTGAGCTAAAATTGTAATTTACATCTTACACCTTTTAATTCTTTTATTATTTTTATTCTTGAGGTGTATTTATTTATTTAATCAATCCCTATACCCAAAGTGAGGCTCCAATTCACAGCCCTGAGATCAAGAGTCACATGCTCCCCAGACTGGAGTCCCTATATCTTACACTTTTTAAAATACCACATATATGTCTTTATGTATCATGCAGTTAAGGACCTCATAATAATAAAAACAAAATATCAAAAAATTTCCAGCAGTAATGAGATACCTATTCATGGCTCTTAAAGAAAGAGACAAAACACCTCTCTGCCCCTGGATAACTCTATTTTGTTCCTTGATTTAACACCAAAACCCATTATCTTGAATACCTGACTAGGTAAATTGTCTATATTTTATTATTGGCTTTATTTTCCTGGATAGAAAAAGAAAGCACAAAACTCAAAGTGGGCAAAAAATAACAGAGCTTCTTAGCCTTTAGGGGGAAATTCTTTATTATACCACTTTAAATGTCCTTCTGATATTCCTCTTTCACAAAGAAGAAGTCCATATATGACATAGGCATATTCATTAACAGCCTTAATCATAGCATTCCTATTACTAACATAAAAGAAAACCTTCAGCCTTTACTTTTAAGGGATTCATTTTAGGCTTCTGATATTAATAAGGAATGGGGACACTGATAGCTCAAATTTTTCATATTAAAGGGCTCATTTGCAAAAAAACCCACAAAAACAAAGTAAATGGAAGAAAAATAATTTATGCAAAGGCTGCAAATCCAGCTGTTTTGCTTCTGGGCTTAATTGGATTTACCTAGAATTGATATTTGGAGTCAGCATGTGTTATATCATCAACATAAGCAATAGTTATCCAACATAAAAGAGGCTATGCAGAGTAGTAAACTCCCAGATTAAAACCTCAAACCAAAGACAAAATATTAATTTATTTGACTCAATCTTAACATAGACACTTTTCTTAGTCATGTACGTTATAGACCAAAATATTAATTTATTTGACTCAATCTTAACATAGACACTTTTCTTAGTCATGTACGTTATAGACTTCATATACCAGCTTGATGCTATATCTCTACATTTCTTTTTTTTTTTTAAAGTTTTATTTTAAAAGTTGAAAAAGGAACAACAAAGTACATTTAAATAAAGCAAAGGAAATATAAAAATAACAAAAATTGTTTAAAAATATAATCAAAGAAACAACAGAAAGAATGAACAAAATCAAAACCTAGTTTAAAAAAAGATTATTAATAAATTAAGCTCTAGCATGACTAAAAAAGACTCACAAAGAAGTATAGGAAGAAAGGTGGTAAAGCTGCTGATAAAATTTAAAATAATAAAAATACTCTATGTGTTTTATCTTAATATTTTGAAAACTTAGATGAATCCATGACTTTCGTTTTTTTTTTAAGATTTTATTTATTTGAGAGAGAAAGTGAGAGAGAGAGAGAGAGCATGAGCAGGAGGAGAAGCAGAGGGAGAGGGAAAAGCACACTCCCCACTGAGCAGAGAGCCTGATGCAGGACTCGACCCCAGGACCCCGGGATCACGACCTGAGCCAAAGGCAGACGCCTCACCAACCAAGCCACCCAGGAGCCCTGAGAACATATGATTTTCTATAAAAATTGCAAAAATTGAGTGAAGAAAAAAATGGAAACTAAATAAACTATTAACCATTGAAGAAACAATCTGTGGTCAAAAGCTTCCCCTCGTGGGATGATACCAGGCGCGGCCTGGGAAGGCAGATAACCCTATTTCATACAGACTCTATCAAAAGGTAGAAAAATAGGGGACATCGGTTTGTGAGGTTGGTATAACGTGGAATAAAATGCAGACTACAGAAGTCCAAGACGTGTATGACTCTCCAGCATCACCTGTGACTACAGGTGTAAGACCTGGTAAATAAAAGATCGGTAAAGGACATCCAACAGTGTATAGAAATAGTGACGCACCGTGACGAAGGAGTTCAGCCCCGGATCAACCACAAGTTGTAAATCAGAACATGTATGATTTACTCCCTGGTGTTAACAGATTAAAGGAAAACAAATGTGGCAGTTTTAACAGATACAGAAAAATTAATAAGTCAATAATTATTCGTGTTAAAAAAAAATCTTAAAGAACATGGAAAAAAGGGATTTTCCTTATACTGATAAAAAGGTGTTAATCGCTGGGGCACCTGGGTGGCACAGCGGTTAAGCGTCTGCCTTCGGCTCAGGGCGTGATCCCGGCGTTACGGGACCGAGCCCCACATCAGGCTCCTCCGCTATGAGCCTGCTTCCTCCCCTCCCACTCCCCCTGCTTGTGTTCCCCCCCTCGCTGGCTGTCTCTATCTCTGTCGAACAAATAAATAAAATCCTTAAAAAAAAAAAAAGGTGTTGATCGGGAGCAAACATCATACTTCCCGTTTTAACTTTAAAAACATTTACATGAAGGTGAAAGATAAGATAAGGGCACTTTAATCCCCATGACTCATCAGTGACTAGGGCGTCCTGGCCCACACAGAAGGAAGGATTAGAAACTAGAAAGGAAAACAAAGCTGTCATTCTCTGCAGATGATAAAATTTTGTGTGTACCAAATATAGAGAACATTTACAGAGAAATAATAGTTTTTTGGGAATAATGTTAACACTGCAGAAAACCCAGCTGTCATCCACAATAAACAATTATAAAATGGAACAGAGATACGAGGCCAGTATTCATCAACCCGACGTGGGGGAGAGGGGCCCTAGAGTCGGCCAGCGAGGCGAGGACCTTGCTGGGTCTGGCGGCGGCTTGCCCTCCCCACGGCATGCTCACACGGGGCCGGGGGGGTGTCACACGGGTGAGCACCAGCTGGCGGGCTGCTCAGAGAACGCACAGAACACGTTCTCTAAGGATCCCACTGACCGACTCCTTGAAAGGAGTCCAGAGCACCTTCTGGCACGGCGTACAAAATGAGTCAACCAAGAGAAAGCCCATATACGGTCATTATGATGCAAGTCATGAAGTCAAGGTGCGGTCATCCTGGTGTGGAGCAGGCCCTCAACCCAATGTGACTGGTGTCCTTGGAAGAACAGATCACGTGAAGATGCGGACACACCAGGGGGACGCGTGTGACAATGGAGGTCACAGTGATGCAGCTGCCAGCGGAGGGTCGCCAGGGGTCGCCACGGATCGCCACGGAACCTGTAAAATGGTTCGGATCCTCTAAGATTCTTCTTTCAATGGGGCCCCTGGGGGGCTCAGCCGGTTAAGCCTCCAACTCTTGATTTCAGCTCGGGTCAGGATCTCAGGGTCATGGATGGAGCACAGAGCCCGCTTGTCCCTGTTCCTCTGCTCCTCTCCCCACCCCCACTCGCCAAGACAGAAAGCTGTAATTGTCTCCTGGGTTCCTGTTCTGCTTGAATCCAGTCTGAAGCATCACACTTAAATACGGCCCATCTGGTGACAAGTTAGTTCTGGGCTAATGTGCAGGGTTTGCAGAGTGGACTGTCGCCTGAAGATGCCCCCATGGAGAACATTTCAGAACTGTCATCCTGTATTCCGTGACCTCATCACACAGATAGATGTTTTACTCCCTCTCAGCCTCACCTCCTCAACAGGGATCAGGAAGGGGGATTTGAGGATCTCACGTGCAGTGCAGCGTGCCTTCCTTTGTTAAACGCAGGGAGAAAGGACGGAGAAATGCTCCCTGGAGTTCTACGAGAAGAGATCGTGGTGAAACGGTAGAGTGAAGTTCAGCCTATATCTCTACATTTCTATCCTTTGCAGTATCCGCTAGACAGAGACAGTGAAAGGAACTAGAGTCCAATAAAATGAATTTGAAAATGATTACACATCTCCTCTTCTGTCTGGCAGGCAGCCAGTTGACTATTGTCTCTTCAGAAAGGGTTGTAGCATTTCAGTTTCAAAGTCAGGTACAAATCATCAATTATGAGCCTTTCCCATGCGAGGCCTTTTCCCAAGGAAAAATAAATGTATTCCTTAAAACTTAGCCATACAAGCTATATTCAGGGAAGAATTTGCACATGTATTTACCTATGTATATTTTAATCCATTTGTCTATGGGAAGTTAATATTAGATGTTTTCAAATGAAAACATCAAGTGAATGCCAGAAATATTTTATTTATTCAAAATATTAAAGAGATTACCAGTGCTTAAAGGAAAAACATTTTTCACTACAAATGTTGATGAATATATGTATATATGCCAACCTGGAATGCAAATATATTTTATATATAAATTCATATCCATATCACATAAAATGGCAGCACATTCAATATTTTTAGCTGCATAACTCATACTCTGAAATCCTTCACTACCCTGTCCACCCTGTTTGCAAGTGTCCCTCTTATTCATATCGGCACACCCGATCTTCCTTTTCTGTTTGACTTTTGCTTTTTCTATTGCAGTTATCACCGAAAATGACAAATAATGTATTTGCTTATTATGTCTCTTGATTGCTGTCTATTTCCCCCTGCTCTAATGTAAGCTACATGAGAACAAGGATTGTTTTGTTCCCCAATACATCCCGATTGTCTATAACAGCATGTCATGAGTAGGGTAGGACCTTGGTAAATAAATGAAGGAGCATGTTGCAAATATTATGTATGTGTACATATTTACATGTACTGGTATATGTGCAGCTGGATAGATAGACAGATATGTTCTCAGACTTTTAAATTCTACTTTCCACATTTTTTGTCTAAGCCATTTTTCTGTCATTTAAATAGGCGATGAAATGCATAATGTCTAAAAGTTTAAGTCAAAAATGTCCAGCTTTATTTTTCTAATAGTCTGACTTCAGAGTTCTGAGATATATACTTCCCCAACAAAATGCTTGACAAAATACTCTTTTTCATTTTCTTAACTAAATGAATTGCTATCATAATGTTCTGAGCTTCATTGACCAATATTTCTTCCAAATCAAATGAAATGAAAAGCCACTCCTGAACTAAATGAAACAGTCTGGGTTGCATCCCAATCTTCCAATGAAATGGGCACTGGAGCTCAGCAACAGCATCAGAGCCAACTTAGCTCAGATGAGTTTGAGTTAAGTGCAAAATTACGACCCCATAGCAAAATAGAAAATTATTCTGCACAATCATGTCATAAGCTGGCAAATTTAAGGTCTGGAAGCTTCATACTAGAATATTTCCATCATTAATGGCCACCCAATTGGGCTGTCACGACTTATTAAATAAACCATGAAGGTGGATTCAACCGTATTAGGAGTTTTCTTATGAGAAAAATATCTTTAATTTCTGCTCAAATATTCAGGTCTCTGCTCAAAGGGTCCCTTCTTAGTGATATCTAAATAGTACCCTCTTCACAACATTTTTACTGCCTATGATAATTTTTATTCATTTTTCTCATTTGGTGGTTGTCTGTCTTCCACACTAGAAGTTCTATGAAGGCAAGAACTTTGCATGCTTTGTTCATTCCTACCTCCCCAGTGTCAAGAAAAATATACCTTATAAAGTCTAGGTGCTCAAATAATAGCTATTAAGTCAACAAATGAATGAAAATGAGCAGCGCAAGTAGGGGATGTTTCTTCTGTGCATTTGGTTGTTTCCAAAGCCTCTGTACTGAGCATTTAAAATAATAAATATCTTTTTGTGAAAAGCACTCTTATCTTTCCTAGAAGCATCTCTATGATGTGAGTTAGGATTGTATTTTTACATGTTTATTACAAGTCACATTGATAGGATTCAATAACTATGATCTCATAGTTACATGCTAACTCCTTAGAAATTACCTGCTTTTAAGTTGTTTTGCTTTTGATTCACTAGGTTGTGTGTTAATATGAAAGACAAACAAACAAAAGTAAATAAATATGTTACTTGAGAAAAAAGACAAATGGAGAACACTTCAAAAGATCCAGTGCTGTGATGGTGGAACAGGAGAAAGTCAGTGTTTGAACTGCAGGCATGTTTGTTAAGTCCAAGGTGTCTTTGCTGGATTCAAGATCTGATGAGTATATGATTGAACAGATAGCCTGGATTTAGGGGAGAGTTCTTGGCTGAATATAAAAATTTGGGATTTATTTTCAAATACATATTTAAAGCCGTAAGAAAGAAAGTGAATGTACATGGAAAGAAGAAGCGTTCTGCAGATTGTTCTCTGAGATGCTCCAACATTAAGCAACTGCAATGATTGGATTTACCAAGTAAGGCCTTTGAGAAGTGATCAGACAGGTAGAAGGAAGAAACAAGTAGGCACTATGGTGTCCTTACTATCCAATAAAGAAAAAAAAAATTCTGAAATGTGGGATTGAAAGGCTGGAAAAAAAATATATTGTTATTCATGGTTTTTGAAATTGTTTTCAGTTCTATTTGCTTTTCATTGTAAAAGTGACAGGCATATGACAGAAGTATTAGAAAAGAGAAGAAAAATTAATTCATGTTCAAGTTTAGTTCATTAAAACATGAACAGATATTTGTTGGAAGACCTCAAAGCCACTATTAGTAAATTTAATTCTTTTTCATTTTATGCATATTCTTAAATTCTGAACTAATATTATATGTATAGATTTTTATCAAATGTTCATTTTACTTAAACTGTAAACATTTAAGGACACCTGCGTAGCTCAGTTTGTTAAGCATCTGCCTTCTTCTCAGGTCAAGATCCTAGAGTCCTGGGATCCAGTCCTGAATCAGGCTCCTCGCTCAGCGGGGAGCCTGCTTCTCCCTCTGCCTGCTGCTCCCCCTGCTTGTGCTCTCTCTCTCCAGCAAATAAATAAATAAAATCTTTTTAAAAATGCACTGTAAGCATCTAAAACACTAATGTTGACTGATTACTATTTTCTTTTGCAGTTTTTATTGAGATATAATTATATTAGTGCCAGGTGTAGACTACTATTTTTTTTAAAATAAATAATAGTCCATAAGGGGTTAAACTATATTTCTTAATCTCTTGTTAATAAATATTCAGATGTTCACTCTCACTCAACAAATATTTTTGAGAGCTAATTTGTGACAGGTACAATATAGAGATGAACAATATTCTAGAGAAAAATATATACAGGCTAATAAACAATTACAAAATAATACAAAAATTTAGTAATTGACATTTATTACACACCAGGTACTGGGTGTTTTACATAATTATCATATTTAATCTTTATCAAATCTTATAAAATATACATTATTATGAGGGATGAGTATGTGCACAAGAGTGGAAGAGCTTGGAGTTATTAGAAAATGTCAACTCATTTGTGTAAATATGATGGGGGGCTAGCTTATGGCGAGACAATGGCTCCCAGGAGATTGCCTTGAAGGGACAGCCAGGGTTGCCTGGAGAAAAAGGCTTGAGCTCACTCTACAAAGTACCCATGTGATGTCTGAAAGAGAGCTTGGAGATCATGGAAACTGTGTAAAGCCTTTAGAAACTGAAATGGCATAAAGAGATTTATGGTTTAAAAAAACCATTTCATAAATTAGACTAGAACCATATAAGCCTCTAAAGAGGTGATTGTGGTGACAGATATACAGCATGAAGCAGTTCTGATCAAAGCATTCTTTTCTGTGTTTGGGAATATTTCTCAGAAGTGTAGCAAAAGGGTTAAAAAAACATATATATATATAATCAATATATCAATTTATATATTGATATAATATATAATATATATTGACTTATACATTATCAAATATATATTATCAAATAATAATATATATATTGATATAATATATCAATTATCAATTTATCAATTTATCTATCTATCTATCTATCTATCTATCTATCTATGAGTTTGTGAAAGTAATATAATTATTTGGGAAGTTTCCCCAAAAGATTTCATAAGCTTAGAGTATGTATACCTGTTTTTTTTTGGTAGCTTTACCTTATTTTTTTTCCATCATTATTATCAGCTGGCCAGGTTCATAGCGATTGCCAGTTGTCATTCCTGTTTTCTCTTTGTCTTTGATTTGAGCATTTTGATTATAAGGTGTCTACATATACGGATATTTGTTTTCTAGCTTCCCATTCTAAATATCTTCCCTAGATTTCAGATTTTTATTACTATTTTCATTATTATCATCATCATCATGTTTACTTATATGGTAATAATGTGATTATGGTTGTCATCTCATATACCAATGGTTTCAATATAAATTTATAAATACTACAGATCTTTTAAGAACATTTTTCATTTCTCATTGCTAACTATCTATACTACAGCATTAAAGTGGTCATCGAACCTTGATTTTTTGACATTTCCAGGGGTCTTTATTTCTTTGTGAGGTTCAAGTTTCCATCTGATATATGCCTGCTGCCTGAAGAACCTTCCAATAATATTACTTGAGAAACAGGTCTAATAACAATGAATTCTCTCAGCTTTTGTCAGCAAAAGTCTTTGCCTCCATTTTTGAAAGCTATCTTCCCTATAGAAGTCCATCAACAGGGTTTTTGTTTTTTTGGGTTTTTTTCTTAGTCTTTAGAATTGTCACTACATTGTCTTCCTGGTTTGCATTATTTCTGAGGAAATGTGTGCTGAAATTCTTATATTTATTCTCTTATATGTAATATTTCTTTTTTCTCTTGCTGCCTTCAAGATGTTCTCTTCATCTTTATATTTCAGTTTGAGTATGATATGTCTTATTTTTGCTTAGTTTGAAATCTTCTGAGTTTCTTTAATACGTGATTTGATGTTTTTCATTATTTTTATAAAATTTTCAACTACTCTTTCTTCAAATTTTTTTTTTTTTTCTGCCTTGTTAGATCTCTCATCTCCTTGTGGGACTACAATTTCATGTATATACCATTTGCTGTTGTGCTCAGGATCTTGGTTGTTCTGTTATTCATTATTTAGCACTTTTTAAAACTCTTTGTGTTTCAGTTTTAATAATCTTGTTAATCTAACTGCAAACTCACTGAGCCTTTCTTCGCTTGTGTCCCTTCTACTCGTGATCCTTCTGAGGATTTACTTCTTTATCTATGATTTGACTTTTTATTTATTTATTTTTTAATTTATAGCATTTCAATGTTGCTATTTCTGGCTGCTGAAATTTCCCATTTTTTTTTCACTCATTGTCCACCTTTCTCACTAGACTCTTTAATATCTAGTGATAATTGCTTTAAGACTTCTTCCAGTGAGCTCCAATATCTGAGTCATCTCTGCTTCTTGTTATGTTAATTGTTTTATCTCTTGAAAATGGTTTTTTTTTTTTTCTGAATTCTTTTTTTTGTGTGTATTTCATAATTTTTCATTGAATGTCAGATAGCATGCACGGAACAGTATAAGTAGATAAAAATAGTATTTAAGCTTAGTAATGCTTCCTCATTTTCTTTTCTGAGGTAGTCAGTGTGTGGGGTTGAGCCTGTGTGGGCTGAGCCTGTTTTTGCTATGGTTAGTTTCAATGCACTAAAGACTGTAAATTCCTTCAGCTGCTTAGAAGGGAGTCTGTGGTCCCCAAAGATTTTCCCAGTGCCCATTTTCCTCCAACAGCTTTTGATCATCCCTGCACACCTGTACCACAGAGAAGAGTCTCTCTCCATGTTCTTGCCACTCTCCCAGTCATAGAGTGCTGTGCTGGGTACTCAGTGCTTGGCACATGGTGGAGTTGAAAGAGTTCTTTGTAGTCCTGGTCCAGCATTAATCTTAGGCAGGACCTACAATCTGTGTCCTGGTCTCCAGGATGGGACATGTTTAGTGTTCTTGTCTCTTCTCATGGCAGCAATCTTTGTCTTCTTATCTGTGTCTGGTGTTTTTTAAGAGACAATTGCCCATCAGCCTCTTGTGCTTCTGAACATTAAACCAGCAGAGACACTGACGCCTTTTTTTTTTTTTTTGAACTATCTTTTCAACAATTTTGTATCGTGAACAATTTTATCAGAAAGATACAATATCTCTGTGGAGCACAGGGCAAGATTTGTTTGCTATTCACTGAAATAAAGATCAAGTCTCCTTCCAGGGCACAAGGTATATAGGTTTGTTTGCAGTCCATTATAAAAGGTTGAAACATCCTCAGTTGGAGCTCCTCTTCTGTAGGTCAACCCACTACGTGTACAGGCATCATCTTACCTTCATTGTGTCACCTATGGAAAATAGGGCTCAGGGATCTGGATAAGAAAATGATAATATGCTGACGACCACTATTGCTGTTAGTGTTAAACTATTCTTTGTCTATGCCTTAGGAGCCTCATGCTATTTTGCCAGCATCTATGAAGTTGTATCAAGTTAACTTGTTCTTGTAAGTAGGGTAAAATCTCAGACCCTTCACAGTTCTTGACAGTCTTCAGTGGGATTTTCTGCTCATTGGCTAGCAATATGAGACCTTCACTTTGCATCAGTGTAGGATTTTAGGTCTAAGACTGTCTTGTATCTCTTCTCCCTAATGGTACAGTTTTCAACTCTTTTTCTAATAGCAATGAACTTTTACCTGTAACCTGAAGAGTTCCATTCCACTCCCCAGAGTCTGAATGTATTTTCTTCTACTCAACCCCCAGAAGCTAAGGCATTCACTTTGTTAGAAAGTTCCAGAGAGGTAGACAGGGCCTCTGCCTGTATCCCCACCAATGATCATCATCCCCTTCCCCTGTGCTACTGAGAGATTTCTCTGGCCTCCTGTCCAACCCTCCTCTTTCTCCTGAGCATTTGGCAGAGGCCCGTGAAAAACGTTTTGCAAGTAAGTGCAAACTTTCTTTGTGCCTAGGGCCCTTACCTATTCCAAATTAGCATACTAGTCTGCTCTTGGTCTTTAAGGATTAATTTAAAAGTTTGCTTATCTCTTGGGGCACTTGGGTGGCTCAGTCAGTTAAGTGGCTGACTCTTGATTTCGGCTCAGGTCATGATCTTGGGGTCCTGGGATCGAGTTCCACATCAGGCTTGTGCTCAGTGGGGAGTCTGCTTGGGATTCTCTCTCTCCCTCTCCTTCTGCTCCACACCCCACTCGCACTCTCTCTCTCTCTAACATAAATTATATATATATATATATATATATATATCTTAAAAGTTTGCTTATTTCTTTTGTACCCACTTCTATGGCTCTTTCTCTCCTGTCTCAACTAAGGTGAGACCGTTTGTGTGTCCTGTCTTTCCTTGGATGGGTTTATTCATCTTTGGATTTGGTTTACTTATTGCTTTGAGGAATCAACTCTTTAATGAATTTAAGAAAAGTTATGATATTGTAAATAATCTAGCCTTTTCTCCTTATTAGGTTTGAAGCAATGTTCTTTGCAGCTGTCCATTCTTAGACAGGAATGGAATAGTGTCTCATTTACTTAACTATTTTTCAAGCTCTTACTAACAACAAAGCCGTTATACTAAGCCATGTCAGGGGCATCCAAAGATGTATAAATAATGGTGAAAAAGTAATATTCTCCTCACTATAGGCGTAGTAGTTGTCTGCTCGTTTATCTCATGGGCAAGCTTGTTATCCCATTTGAGGTCCAGCTTCCTGGATTCCAAGCTTTATCAAGTCTACAAGTCAGAATACCTCATAATTCCACAGATGCCTTGTTCCTTCCTAGTTTATATCAGATGAGTAACCACTACCATATTACCATTTTTACCTGTTGAAGTCACTCAAGGATCCCTTTTTGTTCTCTGTTTTTTCACTTAGCTGGCTAAGTGAGAACCAGAGGGCCTAGAACAAACTGAATTGTGCCAAGGATAGTGCCTCTTAGCTGATTTTTTTTCATGAGCTTAGCTCCTTTTTGTTTATGAGAGAATTGAGTTAAAGAACTTCCAGAATTCTATCCATATGACAATCTGTGACTCTTTAATTTTGTCTTCAACAAGGAAGATGAATTATATGATTTCGAGTTGGAACGGAACATAGAAATATATACCCTAAACTTTTTGTCATAAAAATAAGAAAACTGAGACAAAGGAAAGTTAAATGATTTGCCTAAGGCCACATAGATGTAAAATGAAAGCAGAAAACAAAAAACAAGTTTTAAATCATTAGTCTTTGACCACAAGGAAGGCCTAGGGAAGATGAACTGTGTTCAAATCCTGGATCTGTTGCTTACTTATCTGTAAAACAGAAGCAAAGTGACTCAACCTTTCTAACTTTCTGGGGAAGTTCACCCTTTTGGGAAATAGGGGCAATAATGACAATATTGGCTTCCTAGGGTAGAAGTGAGTAAGAAATGATATTATTGTTGAAAGTGCTTCTCCAATGTTTTTAATAAGCCACAAGGGCCTTTCAAACAGTAAAATGTGTTTTATGATATTAATGTATAAACTTTAAAAGAATGAGCAGGAAGAGAAACAGTCAAATCAGTATTTCTTTGCAGTGTTTTGAATAGAAATGTGCCACATTGTCCTATAGGCCTCAGTTGCATACAGGAAGGTCAGGAGCAGGTTGCAAATTTGGTTTCTGTTACAATTCAGATTGAGCAGGGTTTTTGTTTTTGTTACGTTTTGTTTTTTTTAATGTTTAGTTAACCTAATTAGCGTATCTGTTTGCAAGTGTGAGGAAGGTGATAGTCTTCTAATAACACTGCAACTCCTCAGACAAAGTATAGATGTGGGTGTGCAGGGGTTTGGGGAAAAAATGGAGAAACAGATTTGTATGAAAGCTGCAAGAGTAACTGCCAGAGAACTCATCCTCCCGCCCTTCCCAAGGAATAGCTGTGGCAGCGAGTGGTGCCGGCTTGGAGTGTCTAAAATTTATTTTCTAGCCAATGCTATAATTTTTATTCCTGTTTATTGACCAAGAACTGCTTCATTTACTGAACTAACCACCTTGTAGAGCAGCGGTCCAGCCCTGTGGTTTCTCCGCATTGGCCCTACAGGTAATGCCCACTGCTCTCCCATAGATGGCAGCATTTCACAAACAACGCCTGCACCAGGACTGGCGGCTCTCCACACTCTCCTCTCAGAGAAAACAGCTTCTTAATCTGTTGACAGGATTAAGGACCCCTGTTGTTTTACAGGAAGTAAATAAATCCTTATGGTATTCTGGAAACCTCAGAAGTATATGAGAGTGGTAAGTAATTGTTTATTCTATGGTAGAGGTATCAAATGAATATTTACAGCATTTAAAACAATTACCTTAGATTGATGTGGACTGGTGTTAAAACCCAGCCTTTTTGCATTATCTAGTTTAGAATATCTGTTGAACTCTAGCCCAGTGGGTTTACTTTCTGAGTACAGAATGTCTTGCTAGCACGATTTGATAGTGAACACTAAAGCTGAGAAGACAGTGACATTCTCTTTCTCAATTCAGATGAGGCATTTAGAAATTAAAATAGTATCTATTGTGTATCCAAAGCATTGCATAAAACATATGCCACGTGATACTACAAACTAGAGGAACACAAGCAAAATAAAAGAGACAGTAATAGAAGAAAACTAGTGTCAGAGTGAATGTGTTTAAGCAAAAGGTTGTCTTAGACTTAAAAATCCATTGAAATTCTCAATGTTCGATAACATTGTTTCAAGTGGACAGAAAGTACTCTCACCTAAAATCTAGAACACCAATGCTACTTTAAAAGGTTTTAGTTGGGGATTCTTATGTATGTTTCTTAAATAATTCAAAAATGACAAAAGGCAATAATCTAAATCCATCAGTGAGATTTACCCAGGGGTCAATTAAATGTTCCTATGATTTAGGATTTCCACTACTTAGGGTGCACTGTTTTTCTTTTTTTTTAACTCCTAATTTTTTCTGCAACTTCCTTTTCTCTGTATGATTTAAGAAGCTGATGCCTTTTTAAAAAGTACATTTGATCTGTGGTCATGTTATCTTCCTAACCAAATAAATGATTGTCATTTTGAGCTAGAACACGTTTTCATATATTTAAGATCCAGATTTCCAATAAGAAAATAAAAAATGGTTTTGTAAGTGACAATCTCTAATAAAATGTCTGGTCTTCAACAGTACAACTAGTCTGTAAAGACTTAACCAGGCACTAAATACACTTTTTCTTTTAAATTCAAGTGTTAAATTGGAATATTGACTCTCATTGTCACTCTTATTTTATTTTTATGAAGAATTCATTAGATAATTGGCTTTAATAATCCCTGAAACTCATGCCTGAGTACTAGATATGGTATTGACTCTGCCTCAGTTGAACTTCTTAACCATTCTGGTCTTCAGTTGCCATATTGATAAAATGTGAAAAAATAATTGTTTTATGTAAAACACATAGTGTTAATTTAGTAAGTGGTAGAAAGTAGTATTGTTTTTGTAAATCAGATACTGAATATTTGTTTGAATAATGATGCAGGAAAGGCTCTAGAAACTGGATACAAATGGCAGATTCCTGTTGCTTAGCCCCCCTCACACTGTATTACATACATCACATGATGGTGAGTTTCACAGTGCAACTGACGTTATCAATAACCAGTCAGTGCATATGGGCCAATCTAGTTGTTGCCTGTCAAGTGTAGTAACCTTGACAGAATTCATTTAGCAGCCAAGCGTGGTGAGAACACTGCACACTTACATAGCATTGGTAACATGACTCAATAATACGCAATAAGAGTGATAAAAAGGTGATGAAAACCTGACCAGTAATTGCTCTTTTTTTTTTTTAGCTTCTGATAAATACTTTTTTGATGTTTTAAATTCTGCTCAAGGAAATTATAGAAAATCTTCAAATGCCAGTCTGAAACAAAACAGCCTGCCATGCATTTTTTTACTGTGGTCAGAACACATATCATTAGATCTATCCACCTGCTTAACACATTTTTAAGTGTACAGAACAGTTTTGTTAGATAGAGTCCCCATGTTATACAACAGATCTCTAGAACTTTTTCATCTCGCCATAACTGAAACTTTATACCCATTGAACAGCAACTCATTACCCTCCCCCCCACCACCCTACCCACTGGCGACCCTCATTCTACTTTCTTCTTCTGTGAGTTTGACTATTTTCGATATCTCAAGTAATTCGAGTCATGCAACATTTGTTCTTCTGGGACTGGCTTATTGCAGTTAGCATAATGTCCTCAGGATTCGTCCATAAGGTGGCCTATTGCAGGATTCCTTTTTTTTTTTTTTTTTTTTTTTTTAAAACTAACTGATACTCCATTTGTGTGTACAGACCACATTTTCCTTATCCATTCGTCCATCAATGGACCTTTAGGTTGTTTCCACATCTTGGCTATTGTGAATTATGCTGCAGTGAATATGGGAGTGCAAGTATCTTTTTGAGATCCTGACTTCAATCATTTTGGATAAAAGCCCAGGAGTGGGATTGCTGGATTGTAGAGTAGTTCTATTTTTAGCATTTCGAGGAACGTCTATACTGTTTTCCAGAGTGGTTGCACCATTTTACATTCCCACCCACAGTGTGCAAAGATTCCACTTTCTCTGCAACCTTACCAATACTTGTTGTTGTTTATAAATGGCCATCCTAACAGGTAGAAAGTGATATCTTACTGAGGTTTTGATTTGGATTTCTCTGATGATGAGTGATTTAGAGCATTTTTTTCATATCCCTATTGGCCATCTGTATATCTTCTTGGAAAGACATGTCTGTTCAAGTCTTTTGAAATTTTTAATCAAGTATTTGGGGTTCTTTTTGCTATCAAATGTAAGAGTTTTTTTTAGACATTCTGGATATTATATATATGTACCTAAATATAATATAATATAAATAATATGTAAATATATAGGTACATATAACATATGAAAATATATATAGATAAATATATATAAACATAAATATAATACAGAATATAAATATATATAAATATTGTAACCTCTTTTCAGATATATGGTTGGCAAACATTTTCTCCTATTCATTCTGTTGATTATTTTCTTTGCTGTGCAGAAGCTTTTTAGTTTGTTACTATCCCACTTGTCTATATTTACTTTTTTTGCCATGCTTTCAGGGTCATAGCAAAAAAAAAAAAAAAAAAAAAAAAAAAAAAAA